>NW_027598458.1:0-44000 GCF_964194155.1 Cetorhinus maximus
TGGGGTCGTGCTGCACTGTCAGAGCAGCTGTACTGTGGGAGTGCTGCACTGTCAGAGATGCTGTACTGGGGGAGTGCTGCACTGTCAGAGCAGCTGTACTGAGGGAGTGCTGCACTGTCAGAGATGCTGCACTGAGGGAGTGCTGCACTGTCAGAGCAGCTGTACTGAGGGAGTGCTGCACTGTCTGACCAGCTGTACTGAGGGAGTGCTGCACTATCAGAGCAGCTGTCCTGAGGGAGCGCTGCACTGTCAGAGCAGCTGTACTGAGGCAGTGCTGCACTGTCAGAGCAACTGTATTGAGGGAGTGCTGCACTGTCAGAGGGTCAGTACTGAGGGAGTGCTGCACTGTCAGAGGGTCAGTACTGAGGGAATGCTGTATTGTCAGAGCAGCGGTAATGAGGGAGTGCTGCACTGTCAGAGCAGCTGTACTGAGGGAGTGCTGCACTGTCAGAGATGCTGTACTGGGGGAGTGCTGCACTGTCAGTGCTGCTGTACTGAGGGAGTGCTGCACTGTCAGAGCAGCTGTACTGAGGGAGTGCTGCACTGTCAGAGCAGCTGGACTGAGGAAGAGCTGCAATATCAGAGCAGCTGTACTGAGGGAGTCTTGCAATGTCAGGGAAGCAGTACTGAGGGAGTGCTGCACTGTCAGAGAAGCAGTACTGAGGGAGCGCTGCACTGTCAGAGCAGCTGCACTGAGGGAGAGTTGCAATGTCAGATCAGCTGTACTGAGGGAGTGCTGCACTGTCAGTGATGCTGTACTGAGGGAGTGCTGCACTGTCAAAGCAGCTGTACTGAGGGAGTGCTGCACTGTCAGATCATCTGTACTGAGGGATTGCTACACTGTCAGAGCAGCTGCACTGAGGGAGTGCTGCACTGTCAGAGCAACTGTACTGAGGGAGTGATACACTGTCAGAGAAGCTGTACTGAGGGAGTGCTGCAGTGTCAGAGCCGCTGTACTGAGGGAATGTTGCACTGTCAGCGCAGCTGTACAGAGGGAGTGCTGCAGTGTCAGAACAGCTGTACTGAGGGAGTGCTGCACTGTCAGAGCAGCTGTACTGAGGGAGTGCTGCACTGTCAGAGCAGCTTTACTGATGGATTGCTGCACTGAGAGAGCAGCTGTACTGAGGGAGTGCTGCACAGTCAGAGCAGCTGTACTGAGGGAGTGCTGCACTGTCAGAGCAGCTGTACTGAGGGAGAGCTGCACTGTCAGAGCATCTGTACTGAGGGATTGCTGCTCTGACAGAGCAGCTGTACTGAGGGAGTGCTGCACTGTCAGAGGAGCTGACCTGAGGGAGCGCTGCACTCTCAGAGCAGCTGCACTGAGGGAGAGCTGCATTGTCAGATCAGCTGTACTGAGGGAGTGCTGCACTGTCAGAGCAGCTGTACTGAGGGAGTGCTGCACTGTCAGAGCAGCTGTACTGAGGGAGTGCTGCACTGTCAGAGCAGCTGTACTGAGGGAGTGCTGCACTGTCAGAGCAGCTTTACTGAGGGATTGCTGCACTGAGAGAGCAGCTGTACTGAGGGAGTGCTGCACTGTCACAGCAGCTGTACTGAGGGAGAGCTGCACTGCCATAGCATCTGTACTGAGGGATTGCTGCTCTGACAGAGCAGCTGTACTGAGGGAGTGCTGCACTCTCAGAGCAGCTATACTGAGGGAGTGCTGCACTGTCAGAGCAGCTGCACTGAGGGAGTGTTGCACTGTCAGAGCAGCTGTACTGAGGGAGTGCTGCACTGTCAGAGCATCTGTACTGAGGGATTGCTGCTCTGACAGAGCTGCTGTACTGAGGGAGTGCTGCACTCTCAGAGCAGCTGTACTGAGGGAGTGCTGCACTGTCAGAGCAGCTGCACTGAGGGAGTGCTGCACTGTCAGAGCAGCTGTACTGAGGGAGTGCTGCACTGTCAGAGCAGCTGTACTGAGGGATTGCTGCTCTGACAGAGCAGCTGTACTAAGGGAGTGCTGCACTGTCAGAGCAGCTGTACTGAGGGAGCGCTGCAGTGTCAGAGCAGCTGTACTGAGGGAGTGCTGCACTGTCAGAGCAGCTGTACTGAGGGAGTGCTGCACTGCCAGAGAAGCTGTACCGACGGTGTGCTGCACTGTCTGACCAGCTGTACTGAGGGAGTGCTGCACTGTCAGAGCAGCTGTACTGAGGGAGTGTTGCACTGTCAGAGCAGCTGTACTCAGGGAGCGCTGCACTGTCAGAGCAGCTGTACTGTGGGAGTGCTGCACTGTCAGAGCAGCTGTACTGAGGGAGCGCTGCACAGTCAGAGCAGCTGTACTGAGGGAGTGCTGCACTGTCAGAGCTGCTGTACTGAGAGAGTGCTGCACTGTCAGAGCAGCTGTACTGAGGGAGCGCTGCACAGTCAGAGCAGCTGTACTGAGGGAGTGCTGCACTGTCAGAGGGTCAGTACTCAGGTAGTGCTGCATTGTCAGAGGGTCAGTACTGAGGGATTGCTGCACTTTCAGAGCAGCTGTACTGTGGGAGTGCTGCACTGTCAGAGATGCTGTACTGGGGGAGTGCTGCACTGTCAGAGCAGCTGTACTGAGGGAGTGCTGCACTGTCAGAGCAGCTGTACTGAGGGAGCGCTGCACTGTCAGAGCAGCTGTACTGAGGGAGTGCTGCACTGTCAGAGGGTCAGTACTCAGGTAGTGCTGCATTGTCAGAGGGTCAGTACTGAGGGATTGCTGCACTTTCAGAGCAGCTGTACTGTGGGAGTGCTGCACTGTCAGAGATGCTGTACTGGGGGAGTGCTGCACTGTCAGAGCAGCTGTACTGAGGGAGTGCTGCACTGTCAGAGCAGCTGTACTGAGGGAGTGCTGCACTGTCAGAGCAGCTGTACTGAGGGAGTGCTGCAATGTCAGAGCAGCTGTACTGAGGGAGAGCTGCACCGTCAGAGCAGCTGTACTCAGCGAGTGCTGCACTGTCAGTGCAGCTGTACTGAGGGAGTGCTGCACTGTCAGAGCAGCTGTACTGAGGGAGCGCTGGACTGTCAGAGCAGCTGTACTGAGGAAGTGCTGCACTGACAGACCAGCATAACTGAGGGAGTTCTGCACTGTCAGATCATCTGTACTGAGGGAGTGCTGGACTGTCAGAGCAGCTGTACTGAGGAAGTGCTGCACTGTCAGAGAAGCTGTACCGACGGAGTGCTGCACTGTCTGACCAGCTGTACTGAGGGAGTGCTGCACTGTCAGAGCAGCTGTACTGAGGGAGTGCTGCACTGTCAGAGAAGCTGTACTGAGGGAGTGCTGCACTGTCAGAGCAGCTTACTGAGGCAGTGCTGCACTGTCAGAGCAGCTTACTGAGAGAGTGCTGCACTGTCAGAGCAGCTTACTGAGGGAGTGCTGCACTGTCAGAGGGTCAGTACTGAGGGAGTGCTGCACTGTCAGAGATGCTGTACTGGGGGAGTGCTGCACTGTCAGTGCTGCTGTACTGAGGGAGTGCTGCACTGTCAGAGCAGCTGTTCTGAGGGAGTGCTGCACTGTCAGAGCAGCTGGACTGAGGGAGTGCTGCACTGTCAGAGCAGCTGTACTGAGGGAGTGCTGCAATGTCAGAGCAGCTGTACTGAGGGAGAGCTGCACCCTCAGAGCAGCTGTACTCAGCGAGTGCTGCACTGTCAGTGCTGCTGTACTGAGGGAGTGCTGCACTGTCAGAGCAGCTGTACTGAGGGAGCGCTGCACTGTCAGAGCAGATGTACTGAGCGAGTGCTGCAGTGTCAGAGCAGCTGTACTGAGGGATTGCTGCACTGACAGACCAGCATAACTGAGGGAGTTCTGCACTGTCAGATCATCTGTACTGAGGGAGTGCTGGACTGTCAGAGCAGCTGTACTGAGGTAGTGCTGCACTGTCAGAGAAGCTGTACCGACGGAGTGCTGCACTGTCTGACCAGCTGTACTGAGGGAGTGCTGCACTGTCAGAGCAGCTGTACTGAGGGAGTGCTGCACTGTCAGAGAAGCTGTACTGAGGGAGTGCTGCACTGTCAGAGCAGCTTACTGAGGCAGTGCTGCACTGTCAGAGCAGCTTACTGAGAGAGTGCTGCACTGTCAGAGCAGCTGACTGAGGGAGTGCTGCACTGTCAGAGGGTCAGTACTGAGGGAGTGCTGCACTGTCAGAGATGCTGTACTGGGGGAGTGCTGCACTGTCAGTGCTGCTGTACTGAGGGAGTGCTGCACTGTCAGAGCAGCTGTTCTGAGGGAGTGCTGCACTGTCAGAGCAGCTGGACTGAGGAAGAGCTGCAATATCAGAGCAGCTGTACTGAGGGAGTGCTGCAATGTCAGAGAAGCAGTACTGAGGGAGAGCTGCACTCTCAGATCAGCTGTACTGAGGGAGTGCTGCACTGTCAGAGCAGCTGTACTGAGGGAGAGCTGCACTCTCAGAGCAGCCGTACTGAGGGAGTGCTGCACTGTCAGAGCAGCTGTACTGAGGGAGTGCTGCACTGTCAGAGAAGCTGTACTGAGGGAGTGCTGCACTGTCAGAGCAGCTGTACTGAGGGAGTGCTGCACTGTCAGAGCAGCTGTACTGAGGGAGAGCTGCACTGTCAGAGCATCTGTACAGAGGGATTGCTGCTCTGACAGAGCAGCTGCACTGAGGGAGTGCTGCACTCTCAGAGCAGCTGTAATGAGGGAGTGCTGCACTGTCAGAGCAGCTGTACTGAGGGAGTGCTGCACTGTCAGAGCAGCTGTACTGAGGGAGTTCTGCACTGTCAGAGCATCTGTACTGAGGGATTGCTGTTCTGACAGAGCAGCTGAACTGAGGGAGCGCTGCACTGTCAGAGCAGCTCTACTGAGGGACTGCTGCAGTGTCAGAGCAGCTGTACTGAGCGATTGCTGCACTGTCAGAGCAGCTGTACTGAGGGAGTGCTGCACTGCCAGAGAAGCTGTACCGACGGAGTGCTGCACTGTCTGACCAGCTGTACTGAGGGAGTGCTGCACTGTCAGAGCAGCTGTACTGAGGGAGTGTTGCACTTTCAGAGCAGCTGTACTGAGGGAGCGCTGCACTGTCAGAGCAGCTGTACTGAGGCAGTGCTGCACTGTCAGAGCAGCTGTACTGAGGGAGTGCTGCACTGTCAGAGGGTCAGTACTGAGGGAATGCTGCACTGCCAGAGGGTCAGTATTGAGGGACTGCTGTATTGTCAGAGCAGCTGTACTGAGGGAGTGCTGCACTGTCAGTGCAGCTGTACTGCGGGAGTGCTGCATTGTCAGAGAAGCTGTACTGAGGGAGCGCTGCACTGTCAGAGCTGCTGTACTGAGAGAGTGCTGCACTGTCAGAGCAGCTGTACTGAGGGAGTGCTGCACTGTCAGAGCAGCTGTACTGAGGGAGAGCTGCACCATCAGAGCAGCTGTACTGAGGGAGTGCTGCACTGTCAGAGCAGCTGTACTGAGGGAGTGCTGCACTGTCAGAGCAGCTGTACTGAGGGAGTGCTGCAGTGTCAGAGCAGCTGTACTGAGGCAGTACTGCACTGTCAGAGCAGAAGTTCTGAGGGAGCGCTGCACTGTCAGAGCAGCTGTACTGAGGGAGTGCTGCACTGTCAGAGGGTCAGTACTGAGGGACTGCTGTATTGTCAGAGCAGCTGTACTGAGGGAGTGCTGCACTGTCAGAACAGCTGTACTGAGGGAGTGCTGGACTGTCAGAGCAGCTGTACTGAGGAAGTGCTGCACTGTCAGAGAATCTGTACCGACGGAGTGCTGCACTGTCTGACCAGCTGTACTGAGGGAGTGCAGCACTGTCAGACCAGCTCTACTGAGGGAGTGCTGCACTGTCAGAGCAGCTGTACTGAGGCAGTGCTGCACTGTCAGAGCAGCTGTACTGAGTTTGTGCTGTACTGTCAGAGGGTCAGTACTGAGGGAGTGCTGCACTGCCAGAGGGTCAGTACTGAGGGACTGCTGTATTGTCAGAGCAGCGGTACTGAGGGAGTGCTGCACTGTCAGAGCAGCTGTACTGAGTTTGTGCTGTACTGTCAGAGGGTCAGTACTGAGGGAGTGCTGCACTGCCAGAGGGTCAGTACTGAGGGACTGCTGTATTGTCAGAGCAGCGGTACTGAGGGAGTGCAGCACTGTCAGAGAAGCTGTACTGAGGGAGAGCTGCACTGTCAGAGCTGCTGTCCTGAGAGAGTGCTGCACTGTCAGAGCAGCTTACTGAGAGAGTGCTGCACTGTCAGAGCAGCTGTACTGAGTGAGTGCTGCACTGTCAGAGCACCTTTACTGAGGGAGTGCTGCACTGTCATAGTGTTAGTACTGAGGGAGTGCTCCACTGTCAGAGCAGCTGTACTGAGGGAGTGCTGCAGTGTCAGAGCAGCTGTACTGAGGGATTGCTGCACTGACAGACCAGCTGTACTGAGGGAGTGCTGCTCTGTCAGAACAGCTGTACTGAGGGAGTGCTGGACTGTCAGAGCAGCTGTACTGAGGAAGTGCTGCACTGTCAGAGAATCTGTACCGACGGAGTGCTGCACTGTCTGACCAGCTGTACTGAGGGAGTGCTGCACTGTCAGACCAGCTGTACTGAGGGAGTGCTGCACTGTCAGAGCAGCTGTACTGATGGAGTGCTGCACTGTCAGAGCTGCTGTACTGAGGGAGTGCTGCACTGTCAGAGCAGCTGTACTGAGTGAGAGCTGCACCGTCAGAGCAGCTGTACTGAGGGAGTGCTGCACTGTCAGAGCTGCTGTACTGAGGGAGTGCTGCACTGTCAGAGCAGCTGGACTGAGGTAGTGTTGCACCCTCAGAGACTCAGTACCAAGATAGCACTGCACTGTCAGAGGGTCAGTAATAAGAGAATGCTGCTCTGTCGGAGGGTCAGTGCTGAGGGAGTGCTGCACTATGAGATGATCAGAACTGTGTGAATGCTACACTGTGAGAGGATCAGTACTGAGGGAATGCTGCACTGTCAGAGGGTCAGTACTTAGGGAGATCTGCACTGTTGGATTGTCAATAATGTGAAAATGCTGCACAGTCAGAGTGTCAATGTTGAGGGAGTGCTGCACTGTCAGAGGCTCAGTACTGAGGAAATGCTGCACGGTCAGAGGTTCAGTAATGAGGGAGTACTGCACTATCAGAGGGTCAGTGCTGTGGGAGTGCTGCACTGTCAGAGGGTCAGTGCTGAGTGAGTGCTGCACTGTCAGAGCAGGTGCACTGAGGGCGTGCTGCACTGTCAGAGCAGTTGTTCCGAGGGAGTTCTGTACTATAAGAGCTGCTGTACTGTTGGAGTGCTGCACTGTCAGAGGGGTAGTGCTGTGGGAGTGCTGCACTGTCAGAGGGTCAGTAGTGAGGGAGTGCTGCACTGTCAGAGCAGCTGTACTGAGGGAGTGCTGTACTATAAGAGCTGCTGTACTGTGGGAGTGCTGCACTGTCATAGGGTTAGTGCTGAGGGACTGCTGCACTGTCAGAGCAGCTTTACAGAGGGAGTGCTCTACTATAAGAAGTACTGTACTGATGGATTGCTGCACTGTCAGAGCTGCTGTACTGAGGGAGCGTTGCACTGACAGAGCAGCAGTACTGAAGGAGTGCTGCATTGTCAGATCAGCTGTAGTGAGGGAGGGCTGCACTGGCATAGCTGCTGTACTGAGAGAGAGCTGCATTGTCAGATAAACTCTACTGAGTGAGTGCTGCACCGTCAAGAGGATCAGTATCCCGAATGCTGCACTGTCAGAGGGTCAGTACTGAGGGAGTGCTGCACGGTGAGAGGGTCAGTACACAGGGACTGCTGCACTGTCAGAGGGTCAGTACTGAGGGAGTGCTGCACTGTCAGAGCAGCTGTACTGAGGGAGTGCTGCACTGTCAGAGGGTCAATACTGAGGGAGTGCTGCATTGTCAGAGGCTAAGTACTGAGGGAGTGCTGCACTGTCAGAGCTGCTGTACTGGGGGAGTGCTGCACTGTCAGAGCAGGTTACTGAGAGAGAGCTGCACTGTCAGAGCTGCTGGATTGAGGGAGAGCTGCACTGTCAGAGCTACTGGACTGAGGGTGTGCTGCACTGTCAGAGCAGCTGTACTGTGGTTGTGCTGCACTGTCAGAGCAGCTGTACTGAGGGAATGCTGCACTGTCAGAGCAGCTGTACTGAGGGAGTGCTGTACTGTCAGACCAGCTGTACTGAGGGAGAGCTGCACTGTCAGAGCAGCTGTACTGAGGGAGTGCTGCACTGTCAGAGCAGCTGTACTAAGGGAGTGCTGCACTGTCAGAGCAGATGTACTGAGGGAGTGCTGTACTGTCAGACCAGCTGTACTGAGGGAGAGCTGCACTGTCAGAGCAGCTGTACTGAGGGAGTGCTGCACTGTCAGAGCAGCTGTACTAAGGGAGTGCTGCACTGTCAGAGCAGATGTATTGAGGGAGTGCTGCATTGTCAGCGCAGCTGGACTGAGGGAGTGTTGCATCCTCAGAGACTCAGTGCCAAGATAGCACTGCATTGTCAGAGGGTCAGTAATAAGAGAATGCTGCTCTGTAGGAGGGTCAGTGCTGAGGCAGTACTGCACTATGATAAGATCAGAACTGAGTGAATGCTACACTGTGAGAGGATCAGTACTGAGGGAATGCTGCACTGTCAGAGGGTCAGTACTTAGGGAGGTCTGCACTGTTGGATTGTCAGTAATGTGAAAATGCTGCACAGTCGGAGTGTCAATGCTGAGGGAGTGCTGCACGGTCAGAGGTTCAGTACTGAGGGAGTGCTGCACTGTCAGAGGTTCAGTAATGAGGGAGCACTGCACTATCAGAGGGTCAGTGCTGTGGGAGTGCTGCACTGTCAGAGGGTCAGTGCTGAGAGAGTGCTGCATTGTCAGAGCAGGTGCACTGAGGGAGTGCTGCACTGTCAGAGCAGTTGTTCTGAGGGAGTGCTGTACTATAAGAGCTGCTGTACTGTGGGAGTGCTGCACTGTCAGAGGGGAAGTGCTGTGGGAGTGCTGCACTGTCAGAGGGTCAGTAGTGAGGGAGTGCTGCACTGTCAGAGCAGCTGTACTGAGGGAGTGCTGCACTGTCATAGGGTTAGTGCTGAGGGACTGCTGCACTGTCAGAGCAGTTGTTCTGAGGGAGTGCTGTACTATAAGAGCTGCTGTACTGTGGGAGTGCTGCACTGTCATAGGGTTAGTGCTGAGGGACTGCTGCACTGTCAGAGCAGTTGTTCTGAGGGAGTGCTGTACTATAAGAGCTGCTGTACTGTGGGAGTGCTGCACTGTCAGCGGGTTAGTGCTGAGGGAGTGCTGCACTGTCAGAGCAGCTGTACAGAGGGAGTGCTGTACTATAAGAAGTACTGTACTGATGGATTGCTGCACTGTCAGAGCTGCTGTACTGAGGGAGCGTTGCACTGACAGAGCAGCTGTACTGAGGGAGCACTGCACTGTCAGAGCAGCTGTACAGAGGGAGTGCTGTACTATAAGAACTACTGTACTGATGGATTGCTGCACTGTCAGAGCTGCTGTACTGAGGGAGCGTTGCACTGACAGAGCAGCTGTACTGAGGGAGCACTGCACTGTCAGAGCAGCAGTACTGAAGGAGTGCTGCATTGTCAGAGCAGCTGTAGTGAGGGAGGGCTGCACTGTCAGAGCAGCTGTAGTGAGGGAGGGCTGCACTGGCATAGCTGCTGTACTGAGAGAGAGCTGCATTGTCAGATAAACTCTACTGAGTGAGTGCTGCACCGTCAAGAGGGTCAGTATCCCGAACTGCTGCACTGTCAGAGGGTCAGTACTGAGGGAGTGCTGCACTGTCAGAGGGTCAGTACTGAGGGAGTGCTGCACTGTCAGAGGGTCAGTACTGAGGGAGTGCTGCACTGTGAGGGGGTCAGTACACATGGACTGCTGCACTGTCAGAGGGTCAGTACTGAGGGACTGCTGCACTGTCAGAGGGTCAGTACTGAGGGAGTGCTGCACTGTCAGAGGGTCAGTACTGAGGGAGTGCTGCACTGTGAGAGGGTCAGTACACAGGGACTGCTGCACTGTCAGAGGGTCAGTACTGAGGGAGTGCTGCATTGTCACAGGGTCAGTACTGAGGGAGCGCTGTACTGTCAGAGGGTCAGAACACAGGGACTGCTGCACTGTCAGAGGGTCAGTACTGAGGGAGTGCTGCACTGTCAGAGGGTCAGTACTGAGGGAGTGCTGCATTGTCAGAGGGTAAGTACTGAGGGAGTGCTGCAATGTCAGAGCAGCTGTACTGAAGGAGTGCTGCACTGTCAGAGCAGCTGTACTGAGGGAGTGCTGCACTGACAGAGCAGCTGTACTGAGGGAGTGCTGCACTGTCAAGAGCTGCTGTACTGGGGGAGTGCTGCACTGTCAGAGCAGGTTACTGAGAGAGAGCTGCACTGTTAGAGCTGCTGTACTGAGGGAGTGCTGCACTGTCAGAGCAGCTGTACTGAGGAAGTGCTGCACTGTCAGAGAATCTGTACCGACGGAGTGCTGCACTGTCTGACCAGCTGTACTGAGGGAGTGCTGCACTGTCAGACCAGCTGTACTGAGGGAGTGCTGCACTGTCAGAGCAGCTGTACTGAGGGAGCGCTGCACTATCAGAGCAGCTGTACTGAGGCAGTGCTGCACTGTCAGAGCAGCTGTACTGAGTTCGTGCTGTACTGTCAGAGGCTCAGTACTGAGGGAGTGCTGCACTGCCAGAGGGTCAGTACTGAGGGACTGCTGTATTGTCAGAGCAGCGGTACTGAGGGAGTGCTGCACTGTAAGAGCAGCTGTACTGAGGGAGTGCTGCACTGTCAGAGAAGCTGTACTGAGGGAGAGCTGCACTGTCAGAGCTGCTGTCCTGAGAGAGTGCTGCACTGTCAGAGCGGCTTACTGAGAGAGTGCTGCACTGTCAGAGCAGCTGTACTGAGTGAGTGCTGCACTGTCAGAGCAGCTGTACTGAGGGAGAGCTGCACTGTCAGATCAGCTGTAATGAGGGAGCGCTGCACTGTCAGAGCTGCTGTACTGAGAGAGTGCTGCACTGTCAGAGCAGCTGTACTGATGGAGTGCTGCACTGTCAGAGCTGCTGTACTGAGGGAGTGCTGCACTGTCAGAGCAGTTGTTCCGAGGGAGTTCTGTACTATAAGAGCTGCTGTACTGTTGGAGTGCTGCACTGTCAGAGGGGTAGTGCTGTGGGAGTGCTGCACTGTCAGAGGGTCAGTAGTGAGGGAGTGCTGCACTGTCAGAGCAGCTGTACTGAGGGAGTGCTGTACTATAAGAGCTGCTGTATTGTGGGAGTGCTGCACTGTCATAGGGTTAGTGCTGAGGGACTGCTGCACTGTCAGAGCAGCTGTACAGAGGGAGTGCTCTACTATAAGAAGTACTGTACTGATGGATTGCTGCACTGTCAGAGCTGCTGTACTGAGGGAGCGTTGCACTGACAGAGCAGCAGTACTGAAGGAGTGCTGCATTGTCAGATCAGCTGTAGTGAGGGAGGGCTGCACTGGCATAGCTGCTGTACTGAGAGAGAGCTGCATTGTCAGATAAACTCTACTGAGTGAGTGCTGCACCGTCAAGAGGGTCAGTATCCCGAATGCTGCACTGTCAGAGGGTCAGTACTGAGGGAGTGCTGCACTGTGAGAGGGTCAGTACACAGGGACTGCTGCACTGTCAGAGGGTCAGTACTGAGGGAGTGCTGCATTGTTAGAGGGTCAGTACACAGGGAGCGCTGTACTGTCAGAGGGTCAGTACTGAGGGAGTGCTGCACTGTCAGAGCAGCTGTACTGAGGGAGTGCTGCACTGTCAGAGGGTCAGTACTGAGGGAGTGCTGCATTGTCAGATGCTAAGTACTGAGGAAGTGCTGCACTGTCAGAGCAGCTGTACTGAGGGAGTGCTGCACTGTCAGAGCTGCTGTACTGGGGGAGTGCTGCACTGTCAGAGCAGGTTACTGAGAGAGAGCTGCACTGTCAGAGCTGCTGGATTGAGGGAGTGCTGCACTGTCAGAGCAGGTTACTGAGAGAGAGCTGCACTGTCAGAGCTGCTGGATTGAGGGAGTGCTGCACTGTCAGAGCAGGTTACTGAGTGAGAGCTGCACTGTCAGAGCAGCTGTACTGTGGTTGTGCTGCACTGTCAGAGCAGCTGTACTGAGGGAGTGCTGCACTGTCAGAGCAGCTGTACTGAGGGACTGCTGTACTGTCAGAGCAGCTGTACTGAGGGAGTGCTGCACTGTCAGAGCAGATGTATTGAGGGAGTGCTGCATTGTCAGCGCAGCTGGACTGAGGGAGTGTTGCATCCTCAGAGACTCAGTGCCAAGATAGCACTGCATTGTCAGAGGGTCAGTAATAAGAGAATGCTGCTCTGTAGGAGGGTCAGTGCTGAGGCAGTACTGCACTATGATAAGATCAGAACTGAGTGAATGCTACACTGTGAGAGGATCAGTACTGAGGGAATGTTGCACTGTCAGAGGGTCAGTACATAGGGAGGTCTGCACTGTTGGATTGTCAGTAATGTGAAAATGCTGCACAGTCGGAGTGTCAATGCTGAGGGAGTGCTGCACTGTCAGAGGTTCAATACTGAGGGAGTGCTGCACTGTCAGAGGTTCAGTAATGAGGGAGCACTGCACTATCAGAGGGTCAGAGCTGTGGGAGTGCTGCACTGTCAGAGGGTCAGTGCTGAGAGAGTGCTGCATTGTCAGAGCAGGTGCACTGAGGGAGTGCTGCACTGTCAGAGCAGTTGTTCTGAGGGAGTGCTGTACTATAAGAGCTGCTGTACTGTGGGAGTGCTGCACTGTCAGAGGGGTAGTGCTGTGGGAGTGCTGCACTGTCAGAGGGTCAGTAGTGAGGGAGTGCTGCACTGTCAGAGCAGCTGTGCTGAGGGAGTGCTGCACTGTCAGAGGGTTAGTGCTGAGGGAGTGCTGCTCTGTCAGAGCAGCTGTACTGAGGGAGTGCTGTACTATAAGAGCTGCTGTACTGTGGGAGTGCTGCACTGTCATAGGGTTAGTGCTGAGGGACTGCTGCACTGTCAGAGCAGTTGTTCTGAGGGAGTGCTGTACTATAAGAGCTGCTGTACTGTGTGAGTGCTGCACTGTCAGCGGGTTAGTGCTGAGGGAGTGCTGCACTGTCAGAGCAGCTGTAAAGAGGGAGTGCTGTACTATAAGAAGTACTGTACTGATGGATTGCTGCACTGTCAGAGCTGCTGTACTGAGGGAGCGTTGCACTGACAGAGCAGCTGTACTGAGGGAGCACTGCACTGTCAGAGCAGCTGCACAGAGGGAGTGCTGTACTATAAGAACTACTGTACTGATGGATTGCTGCACTGTCAGAGCTGCTGTACTGAGGGAGCGTTGCACTGACAGAGCAGCTGTACTGAGGGAGGGCTGCATTGTCAGAGCAGCTGTAGTGAGGGAGGGCTGCACTGGCATAGCTGCTGTACTGAGAGAGAGCTGCATTGTCAGATAAACTCTACTGAGTGAGTGCTGCACCGTCAAGAGGGTCAGTATCCCGAACTGCTGCACTGTCAGAGGGTCAGTACTGAGGGAGTGCTGCACTGTCAGAGGGTCAGTACTGAGGGAGTGCTGCACTGTCAGAGGGTCAGTACTGAGGGAGTGCTGCACTGTGAGGGGGTCAGTACTGAGGGACTGCTGCACTGTCAGAGGGTCAGTACTGAGGGAGTGCTGCACTGTCAGAGGGTCAGTACTGAGGGAGTGCTGCACTGTGAGAGGGTCAGTACACAGGGACTGCTGCACTGTCAGAGGGTCAGTACTGAGGGAGTGCTGCATTGTCAGAGGGTCAGTACTGAGGGAGCGCTGTACTGTCAGAGGGTCAGTACACAGGGACTGCTGCACTGTCAAAGGGTCAGTACTGAGGGAGTGCTGCACTGTCAGAGGGTCAGTACTGAGGGAGTGCTGCGTTGTCAGAGGGTAAGTACTGAGGGAGTGCTGCATTGTCAGAGCAGCTGTACTGAAGGAGTGCTGCACTGTCAGAGCAGCTGTACTGAGGAAGTGCTGCACTGACAGAGCAGCTGTACTGAGGGAGTGCTGCACTGTCAGAGCAGCTGTACTGAGGGAGTGTTGCTCTGTCAGAGCAGCTGTACTGAGGGAGCGCTGCACTGTCAGAGCAGTTGTACTGAGGCAGTGCTGCACTGTCAGAGCAGCTGTACTGAGGCAGTGCTGCACTGTCAGAGGGTCAGTACTGAGGGAGTGCTGCACTGCCAGAGGGTCAGTACTGAGGGACTGCTGTATTGTCAGAGCAGCTGTACTGAGGGAGTGCTGCACTGTCAGAGCAGCTGTACTGAGGGAGTGCTGCACTGTCAGAGCAGCTGTACTGAGGGAGCGCTGCACTGTCAGAGCAGCTGTACTGAGAGAGTGCTGCACTGTCAGAGCAGCTGTACTGAGAGAGTGCTGCACTGTCAGACAAGCTGTACTGAGGGAGTGCTGCACTGTCAGAGCAGCTGTACTGAGAGGGTGCTGCACTGTCAGAGCAGCTGTACTGAGGGAGTGCAGCACTTTCAGAGCTGCTGTACTGAGGGAGTGCTGCACTGTCAGAGCAGCTGTACTGAGGGAGAGCTGCACCATCAGAGCAGCTGTACTGAGGGAGTGCTGCACTGTCAGAGCAGCTGTACTGAGGGAGTGCTGCACTGTCAGAGCAGCTGTACTGAGGGAGTGCTGCACTGTCAGAGCAGAAGTTCTGAGGGAGTGCTGCAGTGTCAGAGCAGCTGTACTGAAGGAGTGCTGCACTGTCAGAGCAGCTGTACTGTGGGAGTGCTGGACTGTCAGAGGGTAAGTACTGAGGGAGTGCTGCATTGTCAGAGCAGCTGTACTGAGGGAGTGCTCCTCTGTCAAGAGCTGCTGTACTGGGGGAGTGCTGCACTGTCAGAGCAGCTGTACTGAGGGAGTGCTGCACTGTCAGAGCAGCTGTACTGAGAGAGAGCTGCACTGTCAGAGCTGCTGTACTGAGGGAGTGCTGCACTGTCAGAGCAGCTGTACTGTGGTTGTGCTGCACTGTCAGAGCAGCTGTACTGAGGGAATGCTGCGCTGACAGAGCAGCTGTACTGAGAGGGTGCTGCACTGTCAGAGCAGCTGTACTGAGGGAGTGCTGCACTGTCAGAGCACCTGTATTGAGGGAGTGCTGCACTGTCAGAGCAGCTGTACTGAGTGAGTGCTGCACTGTCAGAGCAGCTGTACTGAGGGAGAGCTGCACTGTCAGAGCAGCTGTACTGAGGGAGTGCTGCACTGTCAGAGCAGCTGTACTGAGGGAGAGCTGCACTGTCAGAGCAGCTGTACTGAGGGAGTGCTGCACTGTCAGAGCAGCTGTACTGAGGGAGTGTTGCTCTGTCAGAGCAGCTGTACTGAGGGAGCGCTGCACTGTCAGAGCAGCTGTACTGAGGCAGTGCTGCACTGTCAGAGCAGCTGTACTGAGGCAGTGCTGCACTGTCAGAGGGTCAGTACTGAGGGAGTGCTGCACTGCCAGAGGGTCAGTACTGAGGGACTGCTGTATTGTCAGAGCAGCTGTACTGAGGGAGTGCTGCACTGTCAGAGCAGCTGTACTGAGGGAGTGCTGCACTGTCAGAGCAGCTGTACTGAGGGAGCGCTGCACTGTCAGAGCAGCTGTACTGAGAGAGTGCTGCACTGTCAGAGCAGCTGTACTGAGAGAGTGCTGCACTGTCAGACAAGCTGTACTGAGGGAGTGCTGCACTGTCAGAGCAGCTGTACTGAGAGAGTGCTGCACTGTCAGAGCAGCTGTACTGAGGGAGTGCTGCACTTTCAGAGCTGCTGTACTGAGGGAGAGCTGCACTGTCAGAGCAGCTATACTGAGGGAGAGCTGCACCATCAGAGCAGCTGTACTGAGGGAGTGCTGCACTGTCAGAGCAGCTGTACTGAGGGAGTGCTGCACTGTCAGAGCAGCTGTACTGAGGGAGTGCTGCACTGTCAGAGCAGAAGTTCTGAGGGAGTGCTGCAGTGTCAGAGCAGCTGTAATGAGGGATTGCGGCACTGACAGACCAGCTGTACTGAGGGAGTGCTGCACTGTCAGAACAGCTGTACTGTGGGAGTGCTGGACTGTCAGAGGGTAAGTACTGAGGGAGTGCTGCATTGTCAGAGCAGCTGTACTGAAGGAGTGCTGCACTGTCAGAGCAGCTGTACTGAGGGAGTGCTGCACTGACAGAGCAGCTGTACTGAGGGAGTGCTGCACTGTCAAGAGCTGCTGTACTGGGGGAGTGCTGCACTGTCAGAGCAGGTTACTGAGAGAGAGCTGCACTGTCAGAGCTGCTGTACTGAGGGAGTGCTGCACTGTCAGAGCAGCTGTACTGTGGTTGTGCTGCACTGTCAGAGCAGGTGTACTGAGGGAATGCTGCGCTGACAGAGCAGCTGTTTTGAGGGAGTGCTGCACTGTCAGAGCACCAGTATTGAGGTAGTGCTGCACTGTCAGAGCAGCTGTACTGAGGGAGTGCTGCACGGTCAGACCAGCTGTACTGAGTGAGTGCTGCACTGTCAGAGCAGCTGTACTGAGGGAGAGCTGCACTGTCAGAGCAGCTGTACTGAGGGAGTGCTGCACTGTCAGAGCAGCTGTACTGAGGGAGAGCTGCACTGTCAGAGCAGCTGTACTGAGGGAGTGCTGCACTGTCAGAGCAGCTGTACTGAGGGAGTGTTGCTCTGTCAGAGCAGCTGTACTGAGGGAGCGCTGCACTGTCAGAGCAGCTGTACTGAGGCAGTGCTGCACTGTCAGAGCAGCTGTACTGAGGCAGTGCTGCACTGTCAGAGGGTCAGTACTGAGGGAGTGCTGCACTGCCAGAGGGTCAGTACTGAGGGACTGCTGTATTGTCAGAGCAGCTGTACTGAGGGAGTGCGGCACTGTCAGAGCAGCTGTACTGAGGGAGTGCTGCACTGTCAGAGCAGCTGTACTGAGGGAGCGCTGCACTGTCAGAGCAGCTGTACTGAGAGAGTGCTGCACTGTCAGAGCAGCTGTACTGAGAGAGTGCTGCACTGTCAGAGAAGCTGTACTGAGGGAGTGCTGCACTGTCAGAGCAGCTGTACTGAGAGAGTGCTGCACTGTCAGAGCAGCTGTACTGAGGGAGTGCTGCACTTTCAGAGCTGCTGTACTGAGGGAGTGCTGCACTGTCAGAGCAGCTGTACTGAGGGAGTGCTGCACTGTCAGAGCAGCTGTACTGAGGGAGAGCTGCACCATCAGAGCAGCTGTACTGAGGGAGTGCTGCACTGTCAGAGCAGCTGTACTGAGGGAGTGCTGCACTGTCAGAGCAGCTGTACTGAGGGAATGCTGCACTGTCAGAGCAGAAGTTCTGAGGGAGTGCTGCACTGTCAGAGCAGCTGTACTGAGGGAGAGCTGCACCGTCAGAACAGCTGTACTGAGGGAGTGCTGCACTGTCAGAGCAGTTGTTCCGAGGGAGTTCTTTACTATATGAGCTGCTGTACTGTTGGAGTGCTGCACTGTCAGAGGGGTAGTGCTGTGGGAGTGCTGCACTGTCAGAGGGTCAGTAGTGAGGGAGTGCTGCACTGTCAGAGCAGCTGTACTGAGGGAGTGCTGTACTATAAGAGCTGCTGTACTGTGGGAGTGCTGCACTGTCATAGGGTTAGTGCTGAGGGACTGCTGCACTGTCAGAGCAGCTGTACAGAGGGAGTGCTCTACTATAAGAAGTACTGTACTGATGGATTGCTGCACTGTCAGAGCTGCTGTACTGAGGGAGCGTTGCACTGACAGAGCAGCAGTACTGAAGGAGTGCTGCATTGTCAGAGCAGCTGTAGTGAGGGAGGGCTGCACTGGCATAGCTGCTGTACTGAGAGAGAGCTGCACTGTCAGAGCAGCTGTACTGAGGGAGGGCTGCACTGGCATAGCTGCTGTACTGAGAGAGAGCTGCATTGTCAGATAAACTCTACTGAGTGAGTGCTGCACCGTCAAGAGGGTCAGTATCCCGAACTGCTGCACTGTCAGAGGGTCAGTACTGAGGGAGTGCTGCACTGTCAGAGGGTCAGTACTGAGGGAGTGCTGCACTGTCAGAGGGTCAGTACTGAGGGAGTGCTGCACTGTGAGGGGGTCAGTACACATGGACTGCTGCACTGTCAGAGGGTCAGTACTGAGGGACTGCTGCACTGTCAGAGGGTCAGTACTGAGGGAGTGCTGCACTGTGAGAGGGTCAGTACACAGGGACTGCTGCACTGTCAGAGGGTCAGTACTGAGGGAGTGCTGCATTGTCAGAGGGTCAGTACTGAGGGAGCGCTGCACTGTCAGAGGGTCAGTACTGAGGGAGTGCTGCACTGTCAGAGGGTCAGTACTGAGGGAGTGCTGCATTGTCAGAGGGTAAGTACTGAGGGAGTGCTGCAATGTCAGAGCAGCTGTACTGAAGGAGTGCTGCACTGTCAGAGCAGCTGTACTGAGGGAGTGCTGCACTGACAGAGCAGCTGTACTGAGGGAGTGCTGCACTGTCAAGAGCTGCTGTACTGGGGGAGTGCTGCACTGTCAGAGCAGGTTACTGAGAGAGAGCTGCACTGTTAGAGCTGCTGTACTGAGGGAGTGCTGCACTGTCAGAGCAGCTGTACTGAGGAAGTGCTGCACTGTCAGAGAATCTGTACCGACGGAGTGCTGCACTGTCTGACCAGCTGTACTGAGGGAGTGCTGCACTGTCAGACCAGCTGTACTGAGGGAGTGCTGCACTGTCAGAGCAGCTGTACTGAGGGAGCGCTGCACTATCAGAGCAGCTGTACTGAGGCAGTGCTGCACTGTCAGAGCAGCTGTACTGAGTTCGTGCTGTACTGTCAGAGGCTCAGTACTGAGGGAGTGCTGCACTGCCAGAGGGTCAGTACTGAGGGACTGCTGTATTGTCAGAGCAGCGGTACTGAGGGAGTGCTGCACTGTAAGAGCAGCTGTACTGAGGGAGTGCTGCACTGTCAGAGAAGCTGTACTGAGGGAGAGCTGCACTGTCAGAGCTGCTGTCCTGAGAGAGTGCTGCACTGTCAGAGCGGCTTACTGAGAGAGTGCTGCACTGTCAGAGCAGCTGTACTGAGTGAGTGCTGCACTGTCAGAGCAGCTGTACTGAGGGAGAGCTGCACTGTCAGATCAGCTGTAATGAGGGAGCGCTGCACTGTCAGAGCTGCTGTACTGAGAGAGTGCTGCACTGTCAGAGCAGCTGTACTGATGGAGTGCTGCACTGTCAGAGCTGCTGTACTGAGGGAGTGCTGCACTGTCAGAGCAGTTGTTCCGAGGGAGTTCTGTACTATAAGAGCTGCTGTACTGTTGGAGTGCTGCACTGTCAGAGGGGTAGTGCTGTGGGAGTGCTGCACTGTCAGAGGGTCAGTAGTGAGGGAGTGCTGCACTGTCAGAGCAGCTGTACTGAGGGAGTGCTGTACTATAAGAGCTGCTGTATTGTGGGAGTGCTGCACTGTCATAGGGTTAGTGCTGAGGGACTGCTGCACTGTCAGAGCAGCTGTACAGAGGGAGTGCTCTACTATAAGAAGTACTGTACTGATGGATTGCTGCACTGTCAGAGCTGCTGTACTGAGGGAGCGTTGCACTGACAGAGCAGCAGTACTGAAGGAGTGCTGCATTGTCAGAGCAGCTGTAGTGAGGGAGGGCTGCACTGGCATAGCTGCTGTACTGAGAGAGAGCTGCATTGTCAGATAAACTCTACTGAGTGAGTGCTGCACCGTCAAGAGGGTCAGTATCCCGAATGCTGCACTGTCAGAGGGTCAGTACTGAGGGAGTGCTGCACTGTGAGAGGGTCAGTACACAGGGACTGCTGCACTGTCAGAGGGTCAGTACTGAGGGAGTGCTGCATTGTTAGAGGGTCAGTACACAGGGAGC
The DNA here is from genome assembly GCF_964194155.1 of Cetorhinus maximus. Taxonomy (NCBI): domain Eukaryota; kingdom Metazoa; phylum Chordata; class Chondrichthyes; order Lamniformes; family Cetorhinidae; genus Cetorhinus; species Cetorhinus maximus. Next base: position 19,663 of record NW_027598458.1, read on the forward strand.
GCTGTACTGTCAGAGGGTCAGTACTGAGGGAGTGCTGCACTGTCAGAGCAGCTGTACTGAGGGAGTGCTGCACTGTCAGAGGGTCAGTACTGAGGGAGTGCTGCATTGTCAGATGCTAAGTACTGAGGAAGTGCTGCACTGTCAGAGCAGCTGTACTGAGGGAGTGCTGCACTGTCAGAGCTGCTGTACTGGGGGAGTGCTGCACTGTCAGAGCAGGTTACTGAGAGAGAGCTGCACTGTCAGAGCTGCTGGACTGAGGGTGTGCTGCACTGTCAGAGCAGCTGTACTGTGGTTGTGCTGCACTGTCAGAGCAGCTGTACTGAGGGAATGCTGCACTGTCAGAGCAGCTGTACTGAGGGACTGCTGTACTGTCAGACCAGCTGTACTGAGGGAGAGCTGCACTGTCAGAGCAGCTGTACTGAGGGAATGCTGCACTGTCAGAGCAGCTGTACTAAGGGAGTGCTGCACTGTCAGAGCAGATGTATTGAGGGAGTGCTGCATTGTCAGCGCAGCTGGACTGAGGGAGTGTTGCATCCTCAGAGACTCAGTGCCAAGATAGCACTGCATTGTCAGAGGGTCAGTAATAAGAGAATGCTGCTCTGTAGGAGGGTCAGTGCTGAGGCAGTACTGCACTATGATAAGATCAGAACTGAGTGAATGCTACACTGTGAGAGGATCAGTACTGAGGGAATGTTGCACTGTCAGAGGGTCAGTACATAGGGAGGTCTGCACTGTTGGATTGTCAGTAATGTGAAAATGCTGCACAGTCGGAGTGTCAATGCTGAGGGAGTGCTGCACTGTCAGAGGTTCAATACTGAGGGAGTGCTGCACTGTCAGAGGTTCAGTAATGAGGGAGCACTGCACTATCAGAGGGTCAGAGCTGTGGGAGTGCTGCACTGTCAGAGGGTCAGTGCTGAGAGAGTGCTGCATTGTCAGAGCAGGTGCACTGAGGGAGTGCTGCACTGTCAGAGCAGTTGTTCTGAGGGAGTGCTGTACTATAAGAGCTGCTGTACTGTGGGAGTGCTGCACTGTCAGAGGGGTAGTGCTGTGGGAGTGCTGCACTGTCAGAGGGTCAGTAGTGAGGGAGTGCTGCACTGTCAGAGCAGCTGTGCTGAGGGAGTGCTGCACTGTCAGAGGGTTAGTGCTGAGGGAGTGCTGCTCTGTCAGAGCAGCTGTACTGAGGGAGTGCTGTACTATAAGAGCTGCTGTACTGTGGGAGTGCTGCACTGTCATAGGGTTAGTGCTGAGGGACTGCTGCACTGTCAGAGCAGTTGTTCTGAGGGAGTGCTGTACTATAAGAGCTGCTGTACTGTGTGAGTGCTGCACTGTCAGCGGGTTAGTGCTGAGGGAGTGCTGCACTGTCAGAGCAGCTGTAAAGAGGGAGTGCTGTACTATAAGAAGTACTGTACTGATGGATTGCTGCACTGTCAGAGCTGCTGTACTGAGGGAGCGTTGCACTGACAGAGCAGCTGTACTGAGGGAGCACTGCACTGTCAGAGCAGCTGCACAGAGGGAGTGCTGTACTATAAGAACTACTGTACTGATGGATTGCTGCACTGTCAGAGCTGCTGTACTGAGGGAGCGTTGCACTGACAGAGCAGCTGTACTGAGGGAGCACTGCACTGTCAGAGCAGCAGTACTGAAGGAGTGCTGCATTGTCAGAGCAGCTGTAGTGAGGGAGGGCTGCACTGGCATAGCTGCTGTACTGAGAGAGAGCTGCATTGTCAGATAAACTCTACTGAGTGAGTGCTGCACCGTCAAGAGGGTCAGTATCCCGAACTGCTGCACTGTCAGAGGGTCAGTACTGAGGGAGTGCTGCACTGTCAGAGGGTCAGTACTGAGGGAGTGCTGCACTGTCAGAGGGTCAGTACTGAGGGAGTGCTGCACTGTGAGGGGGTCAGTACTGAGGGACTGCTGCACTGTCAGAGGGTCAGTACTGAGGGAGTGCTGCACTGTCAGAGGGTCAGTACTGAGGGAGTGCTGCACTGTGAGAGGGTCAGTACACAGGGACTGCTGCACTGTCAGAGGGTCAGTACTGAGGGAGTGCTGCATTGTCAGAGGGTCAGTACTGAGGGAGCGCTGTACTGTCAGAGGGTCAGTACACAGGGACTGCTGCACTGTCAAAGGGTCAGTACTGAGGGAGTGCTGCACTGTCAGAGGGTCAGTACTGAGGGAGTGCTGCGTTGTCAGAGGGTAAGTACTGAGGGAGTGCTGCATTGTCAGAGCAGCTGTACTGAAGGAGTGCTGCACTGACAGAGCAGCTGTACTGAGGGAGTGCTGCACTGTCAGAGCAGCTGTACTGAGGGAGTGTTGCTCTGTCAGAGCAGCTGTACTGAGGGAGCGCTGCACTGTCAGAGCAGTTGTACTGAGGCAGTGCTGCACTGTCAGAGCAGCTGTACTGAGGCAGTGCTGCACTGTCAGAGGGTCAGTACTGAGGGAGTGCTGCACTGCCAGAGGGTCAGTACTGAGGGACTGCTGTATTGTCAGAGCAGCTGTACTGAGGGAGTGCTGCACTGTCAGAGCAGCTGTACTGAGGGAGTGCTGCACTGTCAGAGCAGCTGTACTGAGGGAGCGCTGCACTGTCAGAGCAGCTGTACTGAGAGAGTGCTGCACTGTCAGAGCAGCTGTACTGAGAGAGTGCTGCACTGTCAGACAAGCTGTACTGAGGGAGTGCTGCACTGTCAGAGCAGCTGTACTGAGAGGGTGCTGCACTGTCAGAGCAGCTGTACTGAGGGAGTGCAGCACTTTCAGAGCTGCTGTACTGAGGGAGTGCTGCACTGTCAGAGCAGCTGTACTGAGGGAGAGCTGCACCATCAGAGCAGCTGTACTGAGGGAGTGCTGCACTGTCAGAGCAGCTGTACTGAGGGAGTGCTGCACTGTCAGAGCAGAAGTTCTGAGGGAGTGCTGCAGTGTCAGAGCAGCTGTACTGAAGGAGTGCTGCACTGTCAGAACAGCTGTACTGTGGGAGTGCTGGACTGTCAGAGGGTAAGTACTGAGGGAGTGCTGCATTGTCAGAGCAGCTGTACTGAGGGAGTGCTCCTCTGTCAAGAGCTGCTGTACTGGGGGAGTGCTGCACTGTCAGAGCAGGTTACTGAGAGAGAGCTGCACTGTCAGAGCTGCTGTACTGAGGGAGTGCTGCACTGTCAGAGCAGCTGTACTGTGGTTGTGCTGCACTGTCAGAGCAGCTGTACTGAGGGAATGCTGCGCTGACAGAGCAGCTGTACTGAGAGGGTGCTGCACTGTCAGAGCAGCTGTACTGAGGGAGTGCTGCACTGTCAGAGCACCTGTATTGAGGGAGTGCTGCACTGTCAGAGCAGCTGTACTGAGTGAGTGCTGCACTGTCAGAGCAGCTGTACTGAGGGAGAGCTGCACTGTCAGAGCAGCTGTACTGAGGGAGTGCTGCACTGTCAGAGCAGCTGTACTGAGGGAGAGCTGCACTGTCAGAGCAGCTGTACTGAGGGAGTGCTGCACTGTCAGAGCAGCTGTACTGAGGGAGTGTTGCTCTGTCAGAGCAGCTGTACTGAGGGAGCGCTGCACTGTCAGAGCAGCTGTACTGAGGCAGTGCTGCACTGTCAGAGCAGCTGTACTGAGGCAGTGCTGCACTGTCAGAGGGTCAGTACTGAGGGAGTGCTGCACTGCCAGAGGGTCAGTACTGAGGGACTGCTGTATTGTCAGAGCAGCTGTACTGAGGGAGTGCTGCACTGTCAGAGCAGCTGTACTGAGGGAGTGCTGCACTGTCAGAGCAGCTGTACTGAGGGAGCGCTGCACTGTCAGAGCAGCTGTACTGAGAGAGTGCTGCACTGTCAGAGCAGCTGTACTGAGAGAGTGCTGCACTGTCAGACAAGCTGTACTGAGGGAGTGCTGCACTGTCAGAGCAGCTGTACTGAGAGAGTGCTGCACTGTCAGAGCAGCTGTACTGAGGGAGTGCTGCACTTTCAGAGCTGCTGTACTGAGGGAGAGCTGCACTGTCAGAGCAGCTATACTGAGGGAGAGCTGCACCATCAGAGCAGCTGTACTGAGGGAGTGCTGCACTGTCAGAGCAGCTGTACTGAGGGAGTGCTGCACTGTCAGAGCAGCTGTACTGAGGGAGTGCTGCACTGTCAGAGCAGAAGTTCTGAGGGAGTGCTGCAGTGTCAGAGCAGCTGTAATGAGGGATTGCGGCACTGACAGACCAGCTGTACTGAGGGAGTGCTGCACTGTCAGAACAGCTGTACTGTGGGAGTGCTGGACTGTCAGAGGGTAAGTACTGAGGGAGTGCTGCATTGTCAGAGCAGCTGTACTGAAGGAGTGCTGCACTGTCAGAGCAGCTGTACTGAGGGAGTGCTGCACTGACAGAGCAGCTGTACTGAGGGAGTGCTGCACTGTCAAGAGCTGCTGTACTGGGGGAGTGCTGCACTGTCAGAGCAGGTTACTGAGAGAGAGCTGCACTGTCAGAGCTGCTGTACTGAGGGAGTGCTGCACTGTCAGAGCAGCTGTACTGTGGTTGTGCTGCACTGTCAGAGCAGGTGTACTGAGGGAATGCTGCGCTGACAGAGCAGCTGTTTTGAGGGAGTGCTGCACTGTCAGAGCACCAGTATTGAGGTAGTGCTGCACTGTCAGAGCAGCTGTACTGAGGGAGTGCTGCACGGTCAGACCAGCTGTACTGAGTGAGTGCTGCACTGTCAGAGCAGCTGTACTGAGGGAGAGCTGCACTGTCAGAGCAGCTGTACTGAGGGAGTGCTGCACTGTCAGAGCAGCTGTACTGAGGGAGAGCTGCACTGTCAGAGCAGCTGTACTGAGGGAGTGCTGCACTGTCAGAGCAGCTGTACTGAGGGAGTGTTGCTCTGTCAGAGCAGCTGTACTGAGGGAGCGCTGCACTGTCAGAGCAGCTGTACTGAGGCAGTGCTGCACTGTCAGAGCAGCTGTACTGAGGCAGTGCTGCACTGTCAGAGGGTCAGTACTGAGGGAGTGCTGCACTGCCAGAGGGTCAGTACTGAGGGACTGCTGTATTGTCAGAGCAGCTGTACTGAGGGAGTGCGGCACTGTCAGAGCAGCTGTACTGAGGGAGTGCTGCACTGTCAGAGCAGCTGTACTGAGGGAGCGCTGCACTGTCAGAGCAGCTGTACTGAGAGAGTGCTGCACTGTCAGAGCAGCTGTACTGAGAGAGTGCTGCACTGTCAGAGAAGCTGTACTGAGGGAGTGCTGCACTGTCAGAGCAGCTGTACTGAGAGAGTGCTGCACTGTCAGAGCAGCTGTACTGAGGGAGTGCTGCACTTTCAGAGCTGCTGTACTGAGGGAGTGCTGCACTGTCAGAGCAGCTGTACTGAGGGAGTGCTGCACTGTCAGAGCAGCTGTACTGAGGGAGAGCTGCACCATCAGAGCAGCTGTACTGAGGGAGTGCTGCACTGTCAGAGCAGCTGTACTGAGGGAGTGCTGCACTGTCAGAGCAGCTGTACTGAGGGAATGCTGCACTGTCAGAGCAGAAGTTCTGAGGGAGTGCTGCACTGTCAGAGCAGCTGTACTGAGGGAGAGCTGCACCGTCAGAACAGCTGTACTGAGGGAGTGCTGCACTGTCAGAGCAGTTGTTCCGAGGGAGTTCTTTACTATATGAGCTGCTGTACTGTTGGAGTGCTGCACTGTCAGAGGGGTAGTGCTGTGGGAGTGCTGCACTGTCAGAGGGTCAGTAGTGAGGGAGTGCTGCACTGTCAGAGCAGCTGTACTGAGGGAGTGCTGTACTATAAGAGCTGCTGTACTGTGGGAGTGCTGCACTGTCATAGGGTTAGTGCTGAGGGACTGCTGCACTGTCAGAGCAGCTGTACAGAGGGAGTGCTCTACTATAAGAAGTACTGTACTGATGGATTGCTGCACTGTCAGAGCTGCTGTACTGAGGGAGCGTTGCACTGACAGAGCAGCAGTACTGAAGGAGTGCTGCATTGTCAGAGCAGCTGTAGTGAGGGAGGGCTGCACTGGCATAGCTGCTGTACTGAGAGAGAGCTGCACTGTCAGAGCAGCTGTACTGAGGGAGTGCTGCACTGTCAGAGCAGCAGTACTGAAGGAGTGCTGCATTGTCAGAGCACCTGTAGTGAGGGAGGGCTGCACTGGCATAGCTGCTGTACTGAGAGAGAGCTGCATTGTCAGATAAACTCTACTGAGTGAGTGCTGCACCGTCAAGAGGGTCAGTATCCCGAATGCTGCACTGTCAGAGGGTCAGTACTGAGGGAGTGCTGCACTGTGAGAGGGTCAGTACACAGGGACTGCTGCACTGTCAGAGGGTCAGTACTGAGGGAGTGCGGCATTGTTAGAGGGTCAGTACTCAGGGAGCGCTGTACTGTCAGAGGGTCAGTACACAGGGACTGCTGCACTGTCAGAGGGTCAGTACTGAGGGAGCGCTGCACTGTCAGAGCAGCTGTACTGAGGGAGTGCTGCACTGTCAGAGGGTCAGTACTGAGGGAGTGCTGCATTGTCAGAGGCTAAGTACTGAGGAAGTGCTGCACTGTCAGAGCAGCTGTACTGAGGGAGTGCTGCACTGCCAGAGCTGCTGTACTGGGGGAGTGCTGCACTGTCAGAGCAGGTTACTGAGAGAGAGCTGCACTGTCAGAGCTGCTGGATTGAGGGAGAGCTGCACTGTCAGAGCTACTGGACTGAGGGTGTGCTGCACTGTCAGAGCAGCTGTACTGTGGTTGTGCTGCACTGTCAGAGCAGCTGTACTGAGGGAATGCTGCACTGTCAGAGCAGCTGTACTGAGGGAGTGCTGCACTGTCAGAGCAGATGTATTGAGGGAGTGCTGCACTGTCAGAGCAGCTGTACTGAGGGAGTGCTGCACTGTCAGAGCAGATGTATTGAGGGAGTGCTGCATTTTCAGCGCAGCTGGACTGAGGGAGTGTTGCATCCTCAGAGACTCAGTGCCAAGATAGCACTGCATTGTCAGAGGGTCAGTAATAAGAGAATGCTGCTCTGTCGGAGGGTCAGTGCTGAGGCAGTGCTGCACTATGATAAGATCAGAACTGAGTGAATGCTACACTGTGAGAGGATCAGTACTGAGGGAATGCTGCACTGTCAGAGGGTCAGTACTTAGGGAGGTCTGCACTGTTGGATTGTCAGTAATGTGAAAATGCTGCACAGTCGGAGTGTCAATGCTGAGGGAGTGCTGCACGGTCAGAGGTTCAGTACTGAGGGAGTGCTGCACTGTCAGAGGTTCAGTAATGAGGGAGCACTGCACTATCAGAGGGTCAGTGCTGTGGGAGTGCTGCACTGTCAGAGGGTCAGTGCTGAGAGAGTGCTGCATTGTCAGAGCAGGTGCACTGAGGGAGTGCTGCACTGTCAGAGCAGTTGTTCTGAGGGAGTGCTGTACTATAAGAGCTGCTGTACTGTGGGAGTGCTGCACTGTCAGAGGGGTAGTGCTGTGGGAGTGCTGCACTGTCAGAGGGTCAGTAGTGAGGGAGTGCTGCACTGTCAGAGCAGCTGTACTGAGGGAGTGCTGCACTGCCATAGGGTTAGTGCTGAGGGAGTGCTGCTCTGTCAGAGCAGCTGTACTGAGGGAGTGCTGTACTATAAGAGCTGCTGTACTGTGGGAGTGCTGCACTGTCATAGGGTTAGTGCTGAGGGACTGCTGCACTGTCAGAGCAGTTGTTCTGAGGGAGTGCTGTACTATAAGAGCAGCTGTACTGTGGGAGTGCTGCACTGTCAGAGGGTTAGTGCTGAGGGAGTGCTGCACTGTCAGAGCAGCTGTACAGAGGGAGTGCTGTACTATAAGAAGTACTGTACTGATGGATTGCTGCACTGTCAGAGCTGCTGTACTGAGGGAGCGTTGCACTGACAGAGCAGCTGTACTGAGGGAGCACTGCACTGTCAGAGCAGCTGTACAGAGGGAGTGCTGTACTATAAGAACTACTGTACTGATGGATTGCTGCACTGTCAGAGCTGCTGTACTGAGGGAGCACTGCACTGTCAGAACAGCTGGACTGTGGGAGTGCTGGACTGTCAGAGCAGCTGTACTGAGGAAGTGCTGCACTGTCAGAGCAGCTGTACAGAGGGAGTGCTGCACTGTCAGAGCAGCTGTACAGAGGGAGTGCTGTACTATAAGAACTACTGTACTGATGGATTGCTGCACTGTCAGAGCAGCTGTACTGAGGGAGTGCTGCACTGTCAGAGCAGCAGTACTGAAGGAGTGCTGCATTGTCAGAGCACCTGTAGTGAGCGAGGGCTGCACTGGCATAGCTGCTGTACTGAGAGAGAGCTGCATTGTCAGATAAACTCTACTGAGTGAGTGCTGCACCGTCAAGAGGGTCAGTATCCCGAACTGCTGCACTGTCAGAGGGTCAGTACTGAGGGAGTGCTGCACTGTCAGAGGGTCAGTACTGAGGGAGTGCTGCACTGTCAGAGGGTCAGTACTGAGGGAGTGCTGCACTGTGAGGGGGTCAGTACACATGGACTGCTGCACTGTCAGAGGGACAGTACTGAGGGACTGCTGCACTGTCAGAGGGTCAGTACTGAGGGAGTGCTGCACTGTCAGAGGGTCAGTACTGAGGGAGTGCTGCATTGTCAGAGGGTCAGTACTGAGGGAGCGCTGTACTGTCAGAGGGTCAGTACACAGGGACTGCTGCACTGTCAGAGGGTCAGTACTGAGGGAGTGCTGCACTGTCAGAGGGTCAGTACTGAGGGAGTGCTGCATTGTCAGAGGGTAAGTACTGAGGGAGTGCTGCATTGTCAGAGCAGCTGTACTGAAGGAGTGCTGCACTGTCAGAGCAGCTGTACTGAGGGAGTGCTGCACTGACAGAGCAGCAGTACTGAGGGAGTGCTGCACTGTCAAGAGCTGCTGTACTGGGGGAGTGCTGCACTGTCAGAGCAGGTTACTGAGAGAGAGCTGCACTGTTAGAGCTGCTGTACTGAGGGAGTGCTGCACTGTCAGAGCAGCTGTACTGTGGTTGTGCTGCACTGTCAGAGCAGCTGTACTGAGGGAATGCTGCGTTGACGGAGCAGCTGTATTGAGGGAGTGCTGCACTGTCAGAGCACCTGTATTGAGGGAGTGCTGCAATGTCAGAGCAGCTGTACTGAGGGAGTGCTGCACGGTCAGACCAGCTGTACTGAGGGAGTGCTGCACTGTCAGAGCAGATGGACTCAGGGAGTGCTGCACCCTCAGATAGTCTGTACCAAGAGAGCACTGCACTGTCAGAGCGTCAGTAATAAGAGAATGCTGCTCTATCGGAGGGTCAGTGCTGAGTGAGTGCTGCACTGTCAGAGGATCCGTACAGAGGGAGTGCTGCACTGTCAGAGAGTCAGTACTTAGGGAGCTATGCACTGTTGGATTGTCTGTAATATGAAAATGCTGCACAGTCGGAGTGTCAATGCTGAGGGAGTGCTGCACTGTCAGAGGGTCAGTACTGAGGGATTGCTGCACTGTGAGAGGGTCAGTACTGAGGGAGTGCTGCACTGTGAAAGAGTCAGTACTGAGAGAGTCCTGAACTGTCAGAGGGTAAATATTGAGGGAGTGCTGCACCGTCAGAGGGTCAGTACTGAGGGAGTCCTGCACTGTCAGAGGGTAAATATTGAGGGAGTGCTGCACCGTCAGAGGGTCTGTATCCCGGGACTGCTGCATTGTCAGAGGGACAGTACTGAGGGAGCGCTGCACTGTCAGAGGGTCAGTACACAGGGACTGCTGCACTGTCAGAGGGTCAGTACTGAGGGAGTGCTGCTCTGTCAGAGGGTCAGTACTGAGGGAGTGCTGCATTGTTAGAGGGTAAGTACTGAGGATGTGCTGCACTGTCAGAGCAGCTGTACTGAGGGAGTGCTGCACTGACAGAGCAGCTGTACTGAGGGAGTGCTGCACTGTCAGAGCTGCTGTACTGAGGGAGAGCTGCACTGTCAGCGCTGCTGTACTGAGGGAGAGCTGCACTGTCAGAGCAGCTGTACTGAGGGAGAGCTGCACTGTCAGAGCAGCTGTACTGAGGGAGTGCTGCACTGTCAGAGCAGATGTACTGAGGGAGTGCTGCACTGTCAGCGCTGCTGTACTGAGGGAGTGCTGCACTGTCAGAGCTGCTGGATTGAGGGAGTGCTGCACTGTCAGAGCAGGTTACTGAGAGAGAGCTGCACTGTCAGAGCAGCTGGACTGAGGGAGAGCTGCACTGTCAGCGCTGCTGTACTGAGGGAGAGCTGCACTGTCAGAGCAGCTGTACTGAGGGAGAGCTGCACTGTCAGAGCAGCTGTACTGAGGGAGTGCTGCACTGTCAGAGCAGATGTACTGAGGGAGTGCTGCACTGTCAGAGCAGCTGTACTGGGGGAGTGCTGTACTGGCAGAGCAGCTGTACTGAGGGAGTGCTGCAATGTCAGAACAGCTGTACTGAGGGAGTGCTGCACTGTCAGAGCAGCTGTACTGGGGGAGTGCTGTACTGGCAGAGCAGCTGTACTGAGTGAGAGCTGCACTGTCAGAACAGCTGTACTGAGGGAGTGCTGCACTGTCAGAGCAGCTGTACTGGGGGAGTGCTGTACTGGCAGAGCAGCTGTACTGAGGGAGAGCTGCACTGTCAGAGCAGCTGTACTGAGGGAGTGCTGCACTGTCAGAGCTGCTGTACTGAGGGAGAGCTGCACTGTCAGCGCAGCTGTACTGAGGGAGCGCTGCACTGTCAGAGCAGCTGTACTGAGGGAGAGCTGCACTGTCAGCGCAGCTGTACTGAGGGAGCGCTGCACTGTCAGAGCAGCTGTACTGAGGGAGTGATGCACTGTCAGAGCAACTGTACTGAGGGAGTGCTGCACTGTCAGAGCAGGTTACTGAGAGAGAGCTGCACTGTCAGAGCTGCTGGACTGAGGGAGAGCTGCACTGCCAGAGCTGCTGTACTGAGGGAGAGCTGCACTGTCAGCGCAGATGTACTGAGGGAGAGCTGCACTGTCAGAACAGCTGTACTGAGGGAGTGCTGCACTGTCAGAGCAGCTGTACTGAGGGAGTGCTGCACTGTCAGAGCAGCTGTACTGAGGGAGTGCTGCACTGTCAGAGCAGCTGTACTGAGGGAGTGCTGCACTGTCAGAGCAGGTTACTGAGAGAGAGCTGCACTGTCAGAGCAGCTGGACTGAGGGAGAGCTGCACTGTCAGAGCAGGTTACTGAGAGAGAGCTGCACTGTCAGAGCAGCTGGACTGAGGGAGTGCTGCACTGTCAGCGCTGCTGTACTGAGGGAGAGCTGCACTGTCAGAGCAGATGTACTGAGGGAGTGCTGCACTGTCAGAGCAGCTGTACTGAGGGAGTGCTGCACTGTCGGAGCAGCTGTAGTGAGGGAGTGCTGCACTGTCAGAACAGCTGTACTGAGGGAGTGCTGCACTGTCAGAACAGCTGTACTGAGGGAGTGCTGCACTGTCAGAGGGTCAGTACTGAGGGAGCAGTGCACTGTCAGACCAGCTGTACTGAGGGAGTGCTGCACAGTCAGAGCAGCTGTACTGAAGGTGTGCTGCACTGGCAGAGCAGCTGGACTGAGGGAGTGCTGCACTGTCGGAGCAGCTGTACTGAGACAGTGCTGCACTGTCAGAGCAGCTGTACTGAGGGAGAGCTGCACTGTCAGAGCAGCTGTACTGAGGGAGTGCTGCACTGTCAGATCAGCTGTACTGAGGGAGTGCTGCACTGTCAGAGCAGGTTACTGAGAGAGAGCTGCACTGTCAGAGCAGCTGGACTGAGGGAGAGCTGCACTGTCAGCGCTGCTGTACTGAGGGAGAGCTGCACTGTCAGAGCAGCTGTACTGAGGGAGTGCTGCACTGTCAGAGCAGCTGTACTGAGGGAGAGCTGCACTGTCAGAGCAGCTGTACTGAGGGAGTGCTGCACTGTCAGCGCTGCTGTACTGAGGGAGAGCTGCACTGTCAGAGCAGATGTACTGAGGGAGTGCTGCACTGTCAGAGCAGCTGTACGGGGGGAGTGCTGTACTGGCAGAGCAGCTGTAGTGAGGGAGTGCTGCACTGTTAGAACAGCTGTACTGAGGGAGTGCTGCATTGTCAGAGCAGCTGTTCTGGGGGAGTGCTGTACTGGCAGGGCAGCTGTACTGAGGGAGTGCTGCACTGTCAGAACAGCTGTACTGAGGGAGTGCTGCACTGTCAGATCAGCTGTACTGGGGGAGTGCTGTACTGGCAGAGCAGCTGTACTGAGTGAGAGCTGCACTGTCAGAACAGCTGTACTGAGGGAGTGCTGCACTGTCAGAGCAGCTGTACTGAGGGAGTGCTGCACTGTCAGAGGGTCAGTACTGAGGGAGCAGTGCACTGTCAGACCAGCTGTACTGAGGGAGTGCTGCACTGTCAGAGCAGCTGTACTGAAGGTGTGCTGCACTGGCAGAGCAGCTGGACTGAGGGAGTGCTGCACTGTCGGAGCAGCTGTACTGAGAGAGTGCTGCACTGTCAGAGCAGCTGTACTGAGGGAGAGCTGCACTATCAGAGCAGCTGTACTGAGGGAGTGCTGCACTGTCAGAGAAGCTGTACTGAGGGAGAGCTGCACTTTTAGAGCAGATGTACTGAGGGAGTGCTGCACTGTCAGAGCAGCAGTACTGAGGGAGAGCTGCACTGTCAGTGCAGATGTACTGAGGGAGAGCTGCACTGTCAGAGCAGCTGTACTGAGGGAGTGCTGCACTGTCAGAGCAGCTGTACTGAGGGAGTGCTGCACTGTCAGAGCAGCTGTACTGAGGGAGTGCTGCACTGTCAGAGCAGCTGTACTGAGGGAGTGCTGCACTGTCAGAGCAGCTGTACTGAGGGAATGCTGCACTGTCAGAGCAGGTTACTGAGAGAGAGCTGCACTGTCAGAGCAGCTGGACTGAGGGAGAGCTGCACTGTCAGCGCTGCTGTACTGAGGGAGAGCTGCACTGTCAGAGCAGCTGTACTGAGAGAGTGCTGCACTGTCAGCGCTGCTGTACTGAGGGAGAGCTGCACTGTCAGAGCAGATGTACTGAGGGAGTGCTGCACTGTCAGAGCAGCTGTACGGGGGGAGTGCTGCACTGTCAGAGCAGCTGTACTGAGGGAGTGCTGTACTGGCAGAGCAGCTGTACTGAGGGAGTGCTGCACTGTCAGAGGAGCTGTACTGAGGGAGAGCTGCACTGTCAGAGCAGATGTACTGAGGGAGTGCTGCACTGTCAGAGCAGCTGTACGGGGGGAGTGCTGCACTGTCAGAGCAGCTGTACTGAGGGAGTGCTGCATTGTCAGAGGAGCTGTACTGGGGGAGTGCTGTACTGGCAGAGCAGCTGTACTGAGGGAGTGCTGCACTGTCAGAACAGCTGTACTGAGGGAGTGCTGCACTGTCAGATCAGCTGTACTGGGGGAGTGCTGTACTGGCAGAGCAGCTGTACTGAGTGAGAGCTGCACTGTCAGAACAGCTGTACTGAGGGAGTGCTGCACTGTCAGAGCAGCTGTACTGAGGGAGTGCTGCACTGTCAGAGGGTCAGTACTGAGGGAGCAGTGCACTGTCAGACCAGCTGTACTGAGGGAGTGCTGCACTGTCAGAGCAGCTGTACTGAAGGTGTGCTGCACTGGCAGAGCAGCTGGACTGAGGGAGTGCTGCACTGTCGGAGCAGCTGTACTGAGAGAGTGCTGCACTGTCAGAGCAGCTGTACTGAGGGAGAGCTGCACTGTCAGAGCAGCTGTACTGAGGGAGTGCTGCACTGTCAGAGAAGCTGTACTGAGGGAGAGCTGCACTTTCAGAGCAGATGTACTGAGGGAGTGCTGCACTGTCAGAGCAGCTGTTACGGGGGGAGTGCTGTACTGGCAGAGCAGCTGTAGTGAGGGAGTGCTGCACTGTCAGAACAGCTGTACTGAGGGAGTGCTGCATTGTCAGAGGAGCTGTACTGAGGGACTGCTGCACTGTCAGATCAGCTGTAATGAGGGAGTGTTGCACCCTCAGAGAGTCAGTACCAAGAGAGCACTGCACTGTCAGAGGGTCAGTTAAATGAGAATGCTGCTCTGTCGGAGGGTCAGTGCTGAGAGAGTGCTGCACTGTCAGAGCTGCTGTACTGAGGGAGTGCTGCACTGTCAGAGCAGCTGGACTGAGGGAGTGTTGCACCCTCAGAGAGTCAGTACCAAGAGAGCACTGCACTATCAGAGGGTCAGTAAAAAGAGAATGCTGCTCTGTCGTAGGGTCAGTGCTGAGGGAGTGCTGCACTATGAGAAGATCAGAACTGACTGAATGCTACACTATGAGAGGATCAGTACTGAGGGAATGCTGCACTGTCAGAGGGTCGGTACTTAGTAGCTGTGCACTGTTGGATTGTCAGTAATGTGAAAATGCTGCACAGTCGGAGTGTTCTTATAGTTCTTATAGATTGATGGATTGCTGCACTGTCAGAGCTGCTGTACTGAGGGAGCGTTGCACTGACAGAGCAGCTGTACTGAGGGAGCACTGCACTGTCAGAGCAGCTGTACAGAGGGAGTGCTGTACTATAAGAACTACTGTACTGATGGATTGCTGCACTGACAGAGCAGCTGTACTGAGGGAGCACTGCACTGTCAGAGCAGCAGTACTGAGGGAGTGCTGCATTGACAGAGCAGCTGTACTGAGGGAGTGCTGCACTGTCAGAGCAGCAGTACTGAGGGAGTGCTGCCTTGTCAGAGCAGCTGTACTGATGTAGTGCTGCACTGTCAGAGAAACTCTACTGAGTGAGTGCTGCACCATCAGAGGGTCAGTATCCCGGGACTGCTGCACTGTTAGAGGGTCAGTACTGAGGGAGTGCTGCATTGTCAGAGGGTAAGTACTGAGGGAGTGCTGCACTGTCAGAGCAGCTGTACTGAGGGATTGTTGCACTGACAGAGCAGCTGTACTGAGGGAGTGCTGCACTGTCAGAGCAGGTTACTGAGAGAGTGCTGCACCGTCAGAGCTGCTGTACTGAGGGAGTGCTGCACTCTCAGAGCAGATGTACTGTGGTTGTGCTGCACAGTCAGAGCAGCTGTACTGAGGGAGTGCTGCACTGTCAGAGCAGCTGTACTGAGGGAGCGCTGCACTGTCAGAGCAGCTGTACTGAGGGAGAGCTGCACTGTCAGAGCAGCTGTACTGAGGGAGCGCTGCACTGTCAGAGCAGCTGTACTGAGGGAGTGCTGCACTTTCAGAGCAGCTGTATTGAGGGAGTGCTGCACTGTCAGAGCAGTTGTACTGAGAGAGTGCTGCACCCTCAGATAGTCAGTACCAAGATAGCACTGCACTGTCAGAGGGTCAGTAATAAGAGAATGCTGCTCTGTCGGAGGGTCCGTACTGAGGAAGTGCTGCACTGTCAGAGGGTCAGTACTGAGGGACTGCTGCAATTGTCGAGGGCCAGTACTGAGGGAGTGCTGCACTGTGAGAGGGTCAGTACTGAGGGGGTGCTGCACTGTTAGAGGATCAGAACTTAGGGAGCTCTGCACTGTTGGACGGTCAGTAATCAGAAAATGCTGCAGTGTCTAAGTGTACGTGCTGAAGGAGTGCTGCACTGTCAGAGGGTCAGTACTGAGGAAGTGCTGCACTGTCAGAGGGTAAATATTGAGGGAGTGCTGCACTGTCAGAGGGTCAGAATTGTGGGAGCGCTGCACTGTCAGAAGGTCAGTATTGAGGGAGTGCTGCACTTTCAGACGGTCAGTCCTGAGGGATTACTGCACTGTCAGTGGGTCAGTACTGATGGAGTGCTGCACTGTCAGAGGGTTAGTGCTGAGTGAGTGTTGCACTGTCAGAGGTTCAGTATTGAGGGAGTGTTGCACTGTCAGAGGGTCAGTATTGAGGGAGTGCTGCACTGTCAGAGCTGCTGGACTGAGGGAGAGCTGCACAATCAGAGCTGCTGTACTGTGGGAGTGCTGCACTGTCGGAGCTGCTGTACTGAGGGAGTGCTGCACTGTCAGAGCAGCTGTACTGAGGGAGTGCTGCACTGTCAGAGCAGCTGTACTGAGGGATCGCTGCGCTGTCAGAACAGCTGAACTGAGGGAGTGCTGCACTGTCAGAGCAACTGTACTGAGGAAGTGTTGCACTGGCAGAGCAGCTGGACTGAGGGAGTGCTGCACCCTTAGAGAGTTAGTAACAAGAGAGTACTGCACTGTCAGAGGGTCATTAATAAGTGAATGCTGCTCTGTCGGAGGGTCAGTGATGTGGGAGTGCTGCACTGTGAGAGGATCAGTACTGAGGGAGTGCTGCACTACCAGAGGGTCAGTACTTAGGGAGCTATACACTGTTGGATTGTCAGTAATATGAAAATGCTGCACAGTCGGAGTGGCAATGCTGAGGGAGTGCTGCACTGTCAGAGGGTCAGTTCTGAGCGAGTGCTGCACTGTCAGAGGGTCAGTACTGAGGGATTGCTGCAATTTTCGAGGGCCAGTACTGAGGGAGTGCTGCACTGTGAGAGGGTTAGTACTGAGGGGGTGCTGCAATTTTGGAGGGCCAGTACTGAGGTAGTGCTGCACTGTGAGAGGGTCAGTTCTGAGAGAGTGCTGCACTGTCAGAGGGTCAGTACTGAGGGATTCCTGCACTGTCAGCAGGTAAATATTGAGGGATTGCTGCACCGTCAGAGGGTCAGTGCTGAGGGAGTGCTGCACTGTCAGAGGGTCAATACTGAGGGAGTGCTGCACTGTCAGAGGGTCAGTATTGAGGGAGTGCTGCACTGTCAGAGAATCAGTGTTAAGGGTGTGCTGCACTGTCAGAGGGTCAGTACTGAGGGTGTGCTGCACTGTCAGAGGGTCAGTACTTAGCGAGCTATGCACTGTTGGATTGTCAGTAATGTGAAAATGCTGCACAGTCGGAGTGTCAATCCTGAGGGAGTGCTGCACTGTCAGAGGGTCAGTACTGAGGGAGTGCTGCACTGTCAGAGGGTCAGTACTGAGGGATTGCTGCAATTTTCGAGGGCCAGTACTGAAGGAGTGCTGCACTGTGTGAGGGTCAGTACTGAGGGGGTGCTGCAATTTTGGAGGGCCAGTACTGAGGGAGTGCTGCACTGTGAGAGGGTCAGTACTGAGGGAGTGCTGCACTGTTAGAGGATCAGAACTTAGGGAGCTCTGCACTGTTGGACGGTCAGTAATGAGAAAATGCTGCAGTGTCTAAGTGTACGTGCTGAGGGAGTGCTGCACTGTCAGAGGGTCAGTACTGAGGGAGTCCTACA
Organism: Cetorhinus maximus; assembly: GCF_964194155.1. Lineage (NCBI taxonomy): Eukaryota > Metazoa > Chordata > Chondrichthyes > Lamniformes > Cetorhinidae > Cetorhinus > Cetorhinus maximus. Next base: position 36,700 of record NW_027598458.1, read on the forward strand.
CTGTAAGCGGGTAAATATCGAGGGAGTGCTGCACCGTCAGAGTGTCAGTACTGAGGAAGTGCTGCACTGTCAGAGGGTCAGTGCTGAGGGAATGCTGCACTGTCAGAGGGTCAGTATTGAGAGAGCGCTGCACTGTCAGAGGGTCAGTATTGAGGGAGTGCTGCACTGTCAGACGGTCAGTTCTGAGGGATTGCTGCACTGTCAGAGGGTCAGTACATAGGGAGTGCTGCACTGTCAGAGCAGCTGTACTGAGGGAGTGCTGCACTGTCAGAGCAGCTGTACCGAGGGAGAGCTGCACTATCAGAGCAGCTGTACTGAGGGAGCGCTGCACTGTCAGAGCAGCTGTACTGAGGGAGAGCTGCACTGTCAGAGCAGCTGTACTGAGGGAGTGCTGCACTGTCAGAGAAGCTGTACTGAGGGAGAGCTGCACTTTTAGAGCAGATGTACTGAGGGAGTGCTGCACTGTCAGAGCAGCAGTACTGAGGGAGAGCTGCACTGTCAGTGCAGATGTACTGAGGGAGAGCTGCACTGTCAGAGCAGCTGTACTGAGGGAGTGCTGCACTGTCAGAGCAGCTGTACTGAGGGAGTGCTGCACTGTCAGAGCAGCTGTACTGAGGGAGTGCTGCACTGTCAGAGCAGCTGTACTGAGGGAGTGCTGCACTGTCAGAGCAGCTGTACTGAGGGAATGCTGCACTGTCAGAGCAGGTTACTGAGAGAGAGCTGCACTGTCAGAGCAGCTGGACTGAGGGAGAGCTGCACTGTCAGCGCTGCTGTACTGAGGGAGAGCTGCACTGTCAGAGCAGCTGTACTGAGAGAGTGCTGCACTGTCAGCGCTGCTGTACTGAGGGAGAGCTGCACTGTCAGAGCAGATGTACTGAGGGAGTGCTGCACTGTCAGAGCAGCTGTACGGGGGGAGTGCTGCACTGTCAGAGCAGCTGTACTGAGGGAGTGCTGTACTGGCAGAGCAGCTGTACTGAGGGAGTGCTGCACTGTCAGAGGAGCTGTACTGAGGGAGAGCTGCACTGTCAGAGCAGATGTACTGAGGGAGTGCTGCACTGTCAGAGCAGCTGTACGGGGGGAGTGCTGCACTGTCAGAGCAGCTGTACTGAGGGAGTGCTGCATTGTCAGAGGAGCTGTACTGGGGGAGTGCTGTACTGGCAGAGCAGCTGTACTGAGGGAGTGCTGCACTGTCAGAACAGCTGTACTGAGGGAGTGCTGCACTGTCAGATCAGCTGTACTGGGGGAGTGCTGTACTGGCAGAGCAGCTGTACTGAGTGAGAGCTGCACTGTCAGAACAGCTGTACTGAGGGAGTGCTGCACTGTCAGAGCAGCTGTACTGAGGGAGTGCTGCACTGTCAGAGGGTCAGTACTGAGGGAGCAGTGCACTGTCAGACCAGCTGTACTGAGGGAGTGCTGCACTGTCAGAGCAGCTGTACTGAAGGTGTGCTGCACTGGCAGAGCAGCTGGACTGAGGGAGTGCTGCACTGTCGGAGCAGCTGTACTGAGAGAGTGCTGCACTGTCAGAGCAGCTGTACTGAGGGAGAGCTGCACTGTCAGAGCAGCTGTACTGAGGGAGTGCTGCACTGTCAGAGAAGCTGTACTGAGGGAGAGCTGCACTTTCAGAGCAGATGTACTGAGGGAGTGCTGCACTGTCAGAGCAGCTGTACGGGGGGAGTGCTGTACTGGCAGAGCAGCTGTAGTGAGGGAGTGCTGCACTGTCAGAACAGCTGTACTGAGGGAGTGCTGCATTGTCAGAGGAGCTGTACTGAGGGACTGCTGCACTGTCAGATCAGCTGTAATGAGGGAGTGTTGCACCCTCAGAGAGTCAGTACCAAGAGAGCACTGCACTGTCAGAGGGTCAGTTAAATGAGAATGCTGCTCTGTCGGAGGGTCAGTGCTGAGAGAGTGCTGCACTGTCAGAGCTGCTGTACTGAGGGAGTGCTGCACTGTCAGAGCAGCTGGACTGAGGGAGTGTTGCACCCTCAGAGAGTCAGTACCAAGAGAGCACTGCACTATCAGAGGGTCAGTAAAAAGAGAATGCTGCTCTGTCGTAGGGTCAGTGCTGAGGGAGTGCTGCACTATGAGAAGATCAGAACTGACTGAATGCTACACTATGAGAGGATCAGTACTGAGGGAATGCTGCACTGTCAGAGGGTCGGTACTTAGGTAGCTGTGCACTGTTGGATTGTCAGTAATGTGAAAATGCTGCACAGTCGGAGTGTTCTTATAGTTCTTATAGATTGATGGATTGCTGCACTGTCAGAGCTGCTGTACTGAGGGAGCGTTGCACTGACAGAGCAGCTGTACTGAGGGAGCACTGCACTGTCAGAGCAGCTGTACAGAGGGAGTGCTGTACTATAAGAACTACTGTACTGATGGATTGCTGCACTGACAGAGCAGCTGTACTGAGGGAGCACTGCACTGTCAGAGCAGCAGTACTGAGGGAGTGCTGCATTGACAGAGCAGCTGTACTGAGGGAGTGCTGCACTGTCAGAGCAGCAGTACTGAGGGAGTGCTGCCTTGTCAGAGCAGCTGTACTGATGTAGTGCTGCACTGTCAGAGAAACTCTACTGAGTGAGTGCTGCACCATCAGAGGGTCAGTATCCCGGGACTGCTGCACTGTTAGAGGGTCAGTACTGAGGGAGTGCTGCATTGTCAGAGGGTAAGTACTGAGGGAGTGCTGCACTGTCAGAGCAGCTGTACTGAGGGATTGTTGCACTGACAGAGCAGCTGTACTGAGGGAGTGCTGCACTGTCAGAGCAGGTTACTGAGAGAGTGCTGCACCGTCAGAGCTGCTGTACTGAGGGAGTGCTGCACTCTCAGAGCAGATGTACTGTGGTTGTGCTGCACAGTCAGAGCAGCTGTACTGAGGGAGTGCTGCACTGTCAGAGCAGCTGTACTGAGGGAGCGCTGCACTGTCAGAGCAGCTGTACTGAGGGAGAGCTGCACTGTCAGAGCAGCTGTACTGAGGGAGCGCTGCACTGTCAGAGCAGCTGTACTGAGGGAGTGCTGCACTTTCAGAGCAGCTGTATTGAGGGAGTGCTGCACTGTCAGAGCAGTTGTACTGAGAGAGTGCTGCACCCTCAGATAGTCAGTACCAAGATAGCACTGCACTGTCAGAGGGTCAGTAATAAGAGAATGCTGCTCTGTCGGAGGGTCCGTACTGAGGAAGTGCTGCACTGTCAGAGGGTCAGTACTGAGGGACTGCTGCAATTGTCGAGGGCCAGTACTGAGGGAGTGCTGCACTGTGAGAGGGTCAGTACTGAGGGGGTGCTGCACTGTTAGAGGATCAGAACTTAGGGAGCTCTGCACTGTTGGACGGTCAGTAATCAGAAAATGCTGCAGTGTCTAAGTGTACGTGCTGAAGGAGTGCTGCACTGTCAGAGGGTCAGTACTGAGGAAGTGCTGCACTGTCAGAGGGTAAATATTGAGGGAGTGCTGCACTGTCAGAGGGTCAGAATTGTGGGAGCGCTGCACTGTCAGAAGGTCAGTATTGAGGGAGTGCTGCACTTTCAGACGGTCAGTCCTGAGGGATTACTGCACTGTCAGTGGGTCAGTACTGATGGAGTGCTGCACTGTCAGAGGGTTAGTGCTGAGTGAGTGTTGCACTGTCAGAGGTTCAGTATTGAGGGAGTGTTGCACTGTCAGAGGGTCAGTATTGAGGGAGTGCTGCACTGTCAGAGCTGCTGGACTGAGGGAGAGCTGCACAATCAGAGCTGCTGTACTGTGGGAGTGCTGCACTGTCGGAGCTGCTGTACTGAGGGAGTGCTGCACTGTCAGAGCAGCTGTACTGAGGGAGTGCTGCACTGTCAGAGCAGCTGTACTGAGGGATCGCTGCGCTGTCAGAACAGCTGAACTGAGGGAGTGCTGCACTGTCAGAGCAACTGTACTGAGGAAGTGTTGCACTGGCAGAGCAGCTGGACTGAGGGAGTGCTGCACCCTTAGAGAGTTAGTAACAAGAGAGTACTGCACTGTCAGAGGGTCATTAATAAGTGAATGCTGCTCTGTCGGAGGGTCAGTGATGTGGGAGTGCTGCACTGTGAGAGGATCAGTACTGAGGGAGTGCTGCACTACCAGAGGGTCAGTACTTAGGGAGCTATACACTGTTGGATTGTCAGTAATATGAAAATGCTGCACAGTCGGAGTGGCAATGCTGAGGGAGTGCTGCACTGTCAGAGGGTCAGTTCTGAGCGAGTGCTGCACTGTCAGAGGGTCAGTACTGAGGGATTGCTGCAATTTTCGAGGGCCAGTACTGAGGGAGTGCTGCACTGTGAGAGGGTTAGTACTGAGGGGGTGCTGCAATTTTGGAGGGCCAGTACTGAGGTAGTGCTGCACTGTGAGAGGGTCAGTTCTGAGAGAGTGCTGCACTGTCAGAGGGTCAGTACTGAGGGATTCCTGCACTGTCAGCAGGTAAATATTGAGGGATTGCTGCACCGTCAGAGGGTCAGTGCTGAGGGAGTGCTGCACTGTCAGAGGGTCAATACTGAGGGAGTGCTGCACTGTCAGAGGGTCAGTATTGAGGGAGTGCTGCACTGTCAGAGAATCAGTGTTAAGGGTGTGCTGCACTGTCAGAGGGTCAGTACTGAGGGTGTGCTGCACTGTCAGAGGGTCAGTACTTAGCGAGCTATGCACTGTTGGATTGTCAGTAATGTGAAAATGCTGCACAGTCGGAGTGTCAATCCTGAGGGAGTGCTGCACTGTCAGAGGGTCAGTACTGAGGGAGTGCTGCACTGTCAGAGGGTCAGTACTGAGGGATTGCTGCAATTTTCGAGGGCCAGTACTGAAGGAGTGCTGCACTGTGTGAGGGTCAGTACTGAGGGGGTGCTGCAATTTTGGAGGGCCAGTACTGAGGGAGTGCTGCACTGTGAGAGGGTCAGTACTGAGGGAGTGCTGCACTGTTAGAGGATCAGAACTTAGGGAGCTCTGCACTGTTGGACGGTCAGTAATGAGAAAATGCTGCAGTGTCTAAGTGTACGTGCTGAGGGAGTGCTGCACTGTCAGAGGGTCAGTACTGAGGGAGTCCTACACTGTAAGCGGGTAAATATCGAGGGAGTGCTGCACCGTCAGAGTGTCAGTACTGAGGAAGTGCTGCACTGTCAGAGGGTCAGTGCTGAGGGAATGCTGCACTGTCAGAGGGTCAGTATTGAGAGAGCGCTGCACTGTCAGAGGGTCAGTATTGAGGGAGTGCTGCACTGTCAGACGGTCAGTTCTGAGGGATTGCTGCACTGTCAGAGGGTCAGTACATAGGGAGTGCTGCACTGTCAGAGCAGCTGTACTGAGGGAGTGCTGCACTGTCAGAGCAGCTGTACCGAGGGACAGCTGCACTGTCAGAGCAGCTGTACTGCGGGAGTGCTGCACTGTCAGAGCTGCTGTACTGAGAGAGTGCTGCACTGTCAGAGCAGCTGTACTGAGGGAGTGCTGCACTGTCAGAGCAGCTGTACTGAGGGAGAGCTGCACTGTCAGAGCAGCTGTACTGAGGGAGTGCTGCACTGTCAGAGCAGCTGTACTGAGGGAATGCTGCACTGTCAGAGCAGCTGTACTGAGGGAGTGCTGCACTGTCAGAGCAGCTGTACTGAGGGAGCGCCGCACAGTCAGAGCAGCTGTACTGAGAGAGTGCTGCACTGTCAGAGCAGCTGTACTGAGGGAGTGCTGCACTGTCAGAGCAGCTGTACTGAGGGAGAGCTGCAATGACAGAGCAGCTGTACTGAGGGAGTGCTGCACTGTCAGAGCAGCTGTACTGAGGGAGAGCTGCACTGTCAGAGCAGCTGTACTGAGGGAGTGCTGCACTGTCAGAGCTGCTGTACTGAGAGAGTGCTGCACTGTCATAGCAACTGTACTGAGGGAGTGCTGCACTGTCAGAGCAGCTGTACTGAGGGAGTGCTGCACTGTCAGAGCAGCTGTACTGAGGGAATGCTGCACTGTCAGAGCAGCTGTACTGAGGGAGCGCCGCACAGTCAGTGCAGCTGTACTGAGAGAGTGCTGCACTGTCAGAGCAGCTGTACTGAGGGAGAGCTGCACTGTCAGAGCAGCTGTACTGAGGGAGTGCTGCATTGTCAGAGCATCTGTACTGAGGGAGTGCTGCACTGTCAGAGGAGATGTACCGTGGGAGCGCTGCACTGTCAGAGCAGCTGTACTGAGGGATTGCTGTATTGTCAGAGCAGATGTATTAAGGGTGTGCTGCATTGTCAGAGCAGCTGGACTGAGGGAGTGCTGCACCCTCAGAGAGCCTGTAACAAGAGAGCACTGCACTGTCAGAGGGTCAGTAATTAGAGAATGCCGCTCTGTCGGAGGGTCAGTGCTGAGGGAGTGCTGCACTGTGAGAAGATCAGTACTGAGGGAGTGCTGCACTGTCAGAGGGTCAGTACTGAGGGAGTGCTGCACTGTCAGAGGGTCAGTACTGAGGGATTGCTGCAATTTTCGAGGGCCAGTACTGAGGGAGTGCTGCACTGTGAGAGGATCAGTACTGAGGGGGTGCTGCAATTTTGGAGTGCCAGTACTGAGGGAGTGTTGCACCCAGAGAGGGTCAGTACTGAGGGAGTGCTGCACTGTCAGAGGGTCAGTACTGAGCGTGTTCTGCACTGTCAGCGGGTAAATATTGAGGGAGTGCTGCACCATCAGAGGGTCAGTACTGAGGGAGTGCTGCACTGTCAGAGGGTCAGTGCTGAGGGAGTGCTGCACTCTCAGAGGGTCAGTATTGAGGGAGCGCTGCACTGTCAGAGGGTCAGTATTGAGGGAGTGCTGCACTGTCAGATGGTCAGTATTGAGGGAGTGCTGCACTGTCAGAGAGTCAGTGCTAAGTGAGTGCTGCACTGTCAGAGGGTCAGTGCTGAGGGTGTGCTGCACTGTCAGATGGTCAATACTGAGGGAGTGCTGCACTGTCAGAGAGTTAGTGCTGAGGGTGTGCTGCACTGTCAGAGGGTCAGTACTGAGGGTGTGCTGCACTGTCAGAGGGTCAGTACTTAGCGAGCTATGCACTGTTGGATTGTCAGTAATGTGAAAATGCTGCACAGTCGGAGTGTCAATCCTGAGGGAGTGCTGCACTGTCAGAGGGTCAGTACTGAGGGAGTGCTGCACTGTCAGAGGGTCAGTACTGAGGGATTGCTGCAATTTTCGAGGGCCAGTACTGAAGGAGTGCTGCACTGTGTGAGGGTCAGTACTGAGGGGGTGCTGCAATTTTGGAGGGCCAGTACTGAGGGAGTGCTGCACTGTGAGAGGGTCAGTACTGAGGGAGTGCTGCACTGTTAGAGGATCAGAACTTAGGGAGCTCTGCACTGTTGGACGGTCAGTAATGAGAAAATGCT
>NW_027598459.1:0-43972 GCF_964194155.1 Cetorhinus maximus
CCAGCATTCAGTACGTGCGACACCCACTCCCTCTGACAGGCGCTCTGTGCAGGCAACCACAGGATGGGTCGGTGCCGCAGAGAGAGAGGGCCAATTGCACACACGCTGGAAAATTCCAAAATACAAGCCACAAGCTTGACACAATTTCCATCCAGCCGGCTTTTCGAAACACCTCTACTTACATCTTCCCTCTCTCTCGCTCTCTCTCCTGCCTTATCCCTCTCTTCCCTCTCTCTCCTCCCCTCCTCTCTCTGCTTCTCTCTCTCTCTCCTGCCTTATCCCTCTCTCTGTCTCTGTCTCTCTCACTCTCCTGCCTCACCCCTCTCCTCTCTCTCTCCCCCTCCTCTTTCTGTTTCTCTTTCTCTCTCTCCTGTCTCACCCCTCTCCTCTCTCTCTCTCTTCCCCTCCTCTCTCTGTTTCTCTTTCTCTCTCTCTCTCCTGTCTCACCCCTCTCCTCTCTCTCTCTCCTCCCCTCCTCTCTCTGTTGCCTCCCTTCCACATTCCCAGTTCCCTGTCTCCTCTCCACCATTTCTTCACTCTCTCTCTCACTCACTCAGCTACACTCTTACCATCGTCAGACCCTCAAACTTTTCCACTCTGCTCCCTGTCTCAATCCCTCATTTCCATCTTTCTCCCTCTCTCTCTCTCTCACTCCTGTCTCACCCCTCTCCTCCGCCCCTCTCTCTCTCTCTCTCTCCTCCGCCCGCTCTCCTCCCCCTCTCTCTCTCTTCCCCTCCTGCCTCACCCCTCTTCTCCGCCCCCTCTCTCTCTCTCTCTCTCTCTACCCTCCTCTCTCTGTATCTCTCTCTCTCTCTCTCTCTCCACCCTCCTCTCTCTGTCTCTCTCTCTCTCTCTCTCTCTCCACCCTCCTCTCTCTGTCTCTCTCTCTCCTCCGCCCCCTCTCTCTGTCTCTCTCTCTCTCTCTCCTGCCTCACCCCTCTCCTCTCTCTCTCTCCACCCTCCTCTCTCTGTCTCTCTCTCTCTCTCTCCTGCCTCACCCCTCTCCTCTCTCTCTGTCTCTCTCTCCCTCTCTCTCCTGTCTCACCCCTCTCCTCTCTCTCTCTCCACCCTCCTCTCTCTGTCTCTCTTTCTCTCTCCTGTCTCACCCCTCTCCTCTCTCTCTCCTCCCCTCCTCTCTCTGTTGCCTCCCTTCCACATTCCCAGTTCCCTGTCTCCTCTCCACCATTTCTTCACTCTCTCTCTCACTCACTCAGCTACACTCTTACCATCGTCAGACCCTCAAACTTTTCCACTCTGCTCCCTGTCTCAATCCCTCATTTCCATCTTTCTCCCTCTCTCTCTCTCTCACTCCTGTCTCACTCCCTCTCCTCCGCCCCCTCTCTCTCTCTCTCTCTCTCCACCCTCCTCTCTCTGTCTCTCTCTCTCTCACTCCTGTCTCACTCCCTCTCCTCTCCTCCGTCTCTTTCCCTCTCTTTCTCCCCCTCCTACTTCGCCCCCTCCTCCCCCTCTATCTCTCACTCCTTCCTCACTCCCTCTCCTCCCTTCTCTCTCTCTCTCTCTCTCTCTCTCCGTCTTGCCTCACTCCCTTTCCTCCCTTCTCTCTCTCTCTCTCCGTCCTGCCTCACTCCCTCTCCTCCCTTCTCTCTCTCTCTCTCTCTCCGTCCTGCCTCACTCCCTCTCCTCCCTTCTCTCTCTCTCTCTCTCTCCGTCCTGCCTCACTCCCTCTCCTCTTTCTCTCCCTCTCCTCCTCCCCCTCCTGCCTCACCCCTCTCTTCCGCGCGCCCCTCTCTCTCTCTCTCTCTCTCCCCTCACCCCTCCTGCCTCACCCCGCTCTCTTTCCCCCTCTCTCTCTCTCTCACTCCGTAAAACGCTTTGGGATGTCCAGCATGAGGTGGGTGGGGGGATGGGGGCGAACGATGCTCCAAAAATGTAAGTCCTCAATGTCCCAGGGAAAGATCGGTACTGCACCCATACAATAAATCCTCGTTTAAAACAGAAACGACCCCCTTGAACAGTCCACTTCCAACTCCGAGAGGTGCCCGATGGGCGTGTGGAGTAGTTCAGTTCACCCATGTCGCCCACCTGAACGAGGGCAGGGCCGAGGGTCAGAAGCGGCCGGGTGCAGGGGGCAGCTTTGCCCTCTTTGGCTGGTGAGCTCTGCCTGAGCGTGTGCCATGGGGTTGGGGGGTGGGGGGGAAGGGGGGGGCGGTGGCAGAGGGCCGGGGGGTGGGGGCAGGTGTGGGTGGTGGTGTTGGGTAGGGAGGGTGGGTGAGGGTAGCTCTGGTGCAGCTGTTTCCTGCCCAGTGGCCTGTCAGCACCTGTCACCCTCTTTCAGTCGCCTGGGGTTGGCTCCCAGCCACCAGAGTGTGGGCGAGGGAGGTGGAGGGAGGGGATGAGGGGAGGCAGACAGGGCCATGGTGCAGACAGTCAGACAGGGTCATGGTGCAGTCAGACAGTACCATGGTGCAGACAGACAGGGCCATGGTGCAGTCAGTCAGACAGGGACATGGTGCAGTCAGTCAGACAGGGACATGGTGCAGTCAGTCAGACAGGGACATGGTGCAGTCAGTCAGACAGGGACATGGTGCAGACAGTCAGGGCCATGGTGCAGTCAGACAGACAGGGACATGGTGAAGTCAGACAGACAGGGTCATGGTGCAGTCAGACAGACAGGGACATGGTGCAGTCAGTCAGGGCCATGGTGCAGTCAGACAGACAGGGCCATGGTGCAGTCAGACAGACAGGGCCATGGTGCAGTCAGACAGACAGGGCCATGGTGCAGTCAGACAGACAGGGACATGGTGCAGTCAGACAGACAGGGCCATGGTGCAGTCAGTCAGTCAGGGCCATGGTGCAGTCAGTCAGACAGGGCCATGGTGCAGTCAGACAGACAGGGCCATGGTGCAGTCAGACAGACAGGGACATGGTGCAGTCAGACAGACAGGGACATGGTGCAGTCAGACAGACAGGGACATGGTGCAGTCAGACAGACAGGGACATGGTGCAGACAGACAGACAGACAGGGACATGGTGCAGTCAGACAGACAGGGACATGGTGCAGTCAGACAGACAGGGACATGGTGCAGTCAGTCAGACAGGGCCATGGTGCAGTCAGACAGACAGGGCCATGGTGCAGTCAGTCAGACAGGGCCATGGTGCAGTCAGACAGACAGGGCCATGGTGCAGACAGACAGACAGGGCCATGGTGCAGTCAGACAGACAGGGACATGGTGCAGTCAGACAGACAGGGCCATGGTGCAGTCAGTCAGACAGGGACATGGTGCAGTCAGACAGACAGGGCCATGGTGCAGACAGTCAGGGCCATGGAGCAGTCAGTCAGACAGGGACATGGTGCAGTCAGACAGACAGGGCCATGGTGCAGACAGTCAGGGCCATGGTGCAGTCAGTCAGACAGGGACATGGTGCAGTCAGACAGACAGGGCCATGGTGCAGACAGTCAGACAGGGCCATGGTGCAGACAGACAGACAGGGCCATGGTGCAGTCAGTCAGGGCCATGGTGCAGTCAGTCAGACAGGGACATGGTGCAGTCAGTCAAGGCCATGGTGCAGTCAGACAGACAGGGCCATGGTGCAGTCAGTCAGTCAGGGCCATGGTGCAGTCAGACAGACAGGACCATGGTGCAGTCAGACAGTCAGGGCCATGGTGCAGTCAGACAGTCAGGGCCATGGTGCAGTCAGACAGTCAGGGCCATGGTGCAGTCAGACAGTCAGGGCCATGGTGCAGACAGACTGGCAGGGCCATGGTGCAGTCAGACAGACAGGGCCATGGTGCAGTCAGACAGACAGGGCCATGGTGCAGTCAGACAGACAGGGACATGGTGCAGACAGACAGACAGTGACATGGTGCAGTCAGACAGACAGGGCCATGGTGCAGTCAGTCAGGGCCATGGTGCAGTCAGACAGACAGGGCCATGGTGCAGTCAGACAGACAGGGCCATGGTGCAGTCAGACAGACAGGGACATGGTGCAGTCAGACAGACAGGGACATGGTGCAGTCAGTCAGTCAGGGCCATGGTGCAGTCAGACAGACAGGGCCATGGTGCAGTCAGACAGACAGGGACATGGTGCAGTCAGACAGACAGGGACATGGTGCAGTCAGACAGACAGGGACATGGTGCAGTCAGACAGACAGGGCCATGGTGCAGTCAGACAGACAGGGCCATGGTGCAGTCAGACAGTCAGGGCCATGGTGCAGTCAGACAGACAGGGACATGGTGCAGTCAGACAGACAGGGCCATGGTGCAGTCAGTCAGACAGGGACATGGTGCAGTCAGACAGACAGGGCCATGGTGCAGTCAGTCAGACAGGGACATGGTACAGTCAGACAGACAGGGACATGGTGCAGTCAGACAGACAGGGCCATGGTGCAGTCAGTCAGTCAGGGCCATGGTGCAGTCAGTCAGTCAGGGCCATGGTGCAGTCAGACAGACAGGGCCATGGTGCAGTCAGTCAGGGCCATGGTGCAGTCAGACAGACAGGGACATGGTGCAGTCAGACAGACAGGGACATGGTGCAGTCAGACAGACAGGGACATGGTGCAGTCAGTCAGTCAGGGCCATGGTGCAGTCAGTCAGTCAGGGCCATGGTGCAGTCAGTCAGTCAGGGCCATGGTGCAGTCAGACAGACAGGGCCATGGTGCAGTCAGTCAGGGCCATGGTGCAGTCAGTCAGGGCCATGGTGCAGTCAGTCAGTCAGGGCCATGGTGCAGTCAGTCAGTCAGGGCCATGGTGCAGTCAGACAGTCAGGGCCATGGTGCAGTCAGACAGACAGGGACATGGTGCAGTCAGACAGACAGGGCCATGGTGCAGTCAGTCAGACAGGGACATGGTGCAGTCAGACAGACAGGGCCATGGTGCAGTCAGTCAGACAGGGACATGGTACAGTCAGACAGACAGGGACATGGTGCAGTCAGACAGACAGGGCCATGGTGCAGTCAGTCAGTCAGGGCCATGGTGCAGTCAGTCAGTCAGGGCCATGGTGCAGTCAGACAGACAGGGCCATGGTGCAGTCAGTCAGGGCCATGGTGCAGTCAGACAGACAGGGACATGGTGCAGTCAGACAGACAGGGACATGGTGCAGTCAGACAGACAGGGACATGGTGCAGTCAGTCAGTCAGGGCCATGGTGCAGTCAGTCAGTCAGGGCCATGGTGCAGTCAGTCAGTCAGGGCCATGGTGCAGTCAGACAGACAGGGCCATGGTGCAGTCAGTCAGGGCCATGGTGCAGTCAGTCAGGGCCATGGTGCAGTCAGTCAGTCAGGGCCATGGTGCAGTCAGTCAGTCAGGGCCATGGTGCAGTCAGACAGTCAGGGCCATGGTGCAGTCAGACAGACAGGGCCATGGTGCAGTCAGACAGACAGGGACATGGTGCAGTCAGACAGACAGGGCCATGGTGCAGTCAGACAGACAGGGACATGGTGCAGTCAGTCAGGGCCATGGTGCAGTCAGTCAGACAGGGCCATGGTGCAGTCAGACAGACAGGGCCATGGTGCAGTCAGACAGACAGGGACATGGTGCAGTCAGTCAGGGCCATGGTGCAGTCAGTCAGTCAGGGCCATGGTGCAGTCAGTCAGACAGGGCCATGGTGCAGTCAGACAGACAGGGACATGGTGCAGTCAGACAGACAGGGCCATGGTGCAGTCAGACAGACAGGGACATGGTGCAGTCAGTCAGGGCCATGGTGCAGTCAGTCAGACAGGGCCATGGTGCAGTCAGACAGACAGGGCCATGGTGCAGTCAGTCAGACAGGGACATGGTGCAGTCAGACAGACAGGGCCATGGTGCAGACAGTCAGGGCCATGGAGCAGTCAGTCAGACAGGGACATGGTGCAGTCAGACAGACAGGGCCATGGTGCAGACAGTCAGGGCCATGGTGCAGTCAGTCAGACAGGGACATGGTGCAGTCAGACAGACAGGGCCATGGTGCAGACAGTCAGACAGGGCCATGGTGCAGACAGACAGACAGGGCCATGGTGCAGTCAGTCAGGGCCATGGTGCAGTCAGTCAGACAGGGACATGGTGCAGTCAGTCAAGGCCATGGTGCAGTCAGACAGACAGGGCCATGGTGCAGTCAGTCAGTCAGGGCCATGGTGCAGTCAGACAGACAGGACCATGGTGCAGTCAGACAGTCAGGGCCATGGTGCAGTCAGACAGTCAGGGCCATGGTGCAGTCAGACAGTCAGGGCCATGGTGCAGTCAGACAGTCAGGGCCATGGTGCAGACAGACTGGCAGGGCCATGGTGCAGTCAGACAGACAGGGCCATGGTGCAGTCAGACAGACAGGGCCATGGTGCAGTCAGACAGACAGGGACATGGTGCAGACAGACAGACAGTGACATGGTGCAGTCAGACAGACAGGGCCATGGTGCAGTCAGTCAGGGCCATGGTGCAGTCAGACAGACAGGGCCATGGTGCAGTCAGACAGACAGGGCCATGGTGCAGTCAGACAGACAGGGACATGGTGCAGTCAGACAGACAGGGACATGGTGCAGTCAGTCAGTCAGGGCCATGGTGCAGTCAGACAGACAGGGCCATGGTGCAGTCAGACAGACAGGGACATGGTGCAGTCAGACAGACAGGGACATGGTGCAGTCAGACAGACAGGGACATGGTGCAGTCAGACAGACAGGGCCATGGTGCAGTCAGACAGACAGGGCCATGGTGCAGTCAGACAGTCAGGGCCATGGTGCAGTCAGACAGACAGGGACATGGTGCAGTCAGACAGACAGGGCCATGGTGCAGTCAGTCAGACAGGGACATGGTGCAGTCAGACAGACAGGGCCATGGTGCAGTCAGTCAGACAGGGACATGGTACAGTCAGACAGACAGGGACATGGTGCAGTCAGACAGACAGGGCCATGGTGCAGTCAGTCAGTCAGGGCCATGGTGCAGTCAGTCAGTCAGGGCCATGGTGCAGTCAGACAGACAGGGCCATGGTGCAGTCAGTCAGGGCCATGGTGCAGTCAGACAGACAGGGACATGGTGCAGTCAGACAGACAGGGACATGGTGCAGTCAGACAGACAGGGACATGGTGCAGTCAGTCAGTCAGGGCCATGGTGCAGTCAGTCAGTCAGGGCCATGGTGCAGTCAGTCAGTCAGGGCCATGGTGCAGTCAGACAGACAGGGCCATGGTGCAGTCAGTCAGGGCCATGGTGCAGTCAGTCAGGGCCATGGTGCAGTCAGTCAGTCAGGGCCATGGTGCAGTCAGTCAGTCAGGGCCATGGTGCAGTCAGACAGTCAGGGCCATGGTGCAGTCAGACAGACAGGGCCATGGTGCAGTCAGACAGACAGGGACATGGTGCAGTCAGACAGACAGGGCCATGGTGCAGTCAGACAGACAGGGACATGGTGCAGTCAGTCAGGGCCATGGTGCAGTCAGTCAGACAGGGCCATGGTGCAGTCAGACAGACAGGGCCATGGTGCAGTCAGACAGACAGGGACATGGTGCAGTCAGTCAGGGCCATGGTGCAGTCAGTCAGTCAGGGCCATGGTGCAGTCAGTCAGACAGGGACATGGTGCAGTCAGACAGACAGGGCCATGGTGCAGTCAGACAGACAGGGCCATGGTGCAGTCAGACAGACAGGGCCATGGTGCAGTCAGTCAGACAGGGCCATGGTGCAGTCAGTCAGTCAGGGCAATGGTGCAGTCAGTCAGTCAGGGCCATGGTTCAGTCAGTCAGTCAGGGCCATGGTGCAGTCAGTCAGACAGGGACATGGTGCAGTCAGACAGACAGGGCCATGGTGCAGTCAGTCAGGGCCATGGTGCAGTCAGACAGACAGGGACATGGTGCAGTCAGACAGACAGGGACATGGTGCAGTCAGACAGACAGGGACATGGTGCAGTCAGTCAGTCAGGGCCATGGTGCAGTCAGTCAGTCAGGGCCATGGTGCAGTCAGTCAGTCAGGGCCATGGTGCAGTCAGACAGACAGGGCCATGGTGCAGTCAGTCAGGGCCATGGTGCAGTCAGTCAGGGCCATGGTGCAGTCAGTCAGTCAGGGCCATGGTGCAGTCAGTCAGTCAGGGCCATGGTGCAGTCAGACAGTCAGGGCCATGGTGCAGTCAGACAGACAGGGCCATGGTGCAGTCAGACAGACAGGGACATGGTGCAGTCAGACAGACAGGGCCATGGTGCAGTCAGACAGACAGGGACATGGTGCAGTCAGTCAGGGCCATGGTGCAGTCAGTCAGACAGGGCCATGGTGCAGTCAGACAGACAGGGCCATGGTGCAGTCAGACAGACAGGGACATGGTGCAGTCAGTCAGGGCCATGGTGCAGTCAGTCAGTCAGGGCCATGGTGCAGTCAGTCAGACAGGGACATGGTGCAGTCAGACAGACAGGGCCATGGTGCAGTCAGACAGACAGGGCCATGGTGCAGTCAGACAGACAGGGCCATGGTGCAGTCAGTCAGACAGGGCCATGGTGCAGTCAGTCAGTCAGGGCAATGGTGCAGTCAGTCAGTCAGGGCCATGGTGCAGTCAGTCAGTCAGGGACATGGTGCAGTCAGACAGACAGGGCCATGGTGCAGTCAGACAGACAGGGCCATGGTGCAGTCAGACAGACAGGGCCATGGTGCAGTCAGACAGACAGGGCCATGGTGCAGTCAGTCAGACAGGGCCATGGTGCAGTCAGACAGACAGGGCCATGGTGCAGTCAGACAGTCAGGGCCATGGTGCAGTCAGACAGACAGGGCCATGGTGCAGTCAGACAGTCAGGGCCATGGTGCAGTCAGACAGTCAGGGCCATGGTGCAGTCAGACAGTCAGGGCCATGGTGCAGTCAGACAGTCAGGGCCATGGTGCAGTCAGACAGACAGGGCCATGGTGCAGTCAGTCAGGGCCATGGTGCAGTCAGACAGTCAGGGCCATGGTGCAGTCAGACAGACAGGGACATGGTGCAGTCAGACAGACAGGGACATGGTGCAGTCAGTCAGACAGGGCCATGTGCAGTCAGTCAGGGCCATGGTGCAGTCAGACAGACAGGGCCATGGTGCAGACAGTCAGGGCCATGGTGCAGTCAGTCAGTCAGGGCCATGGTGCAGTCAGTCAGTCAGGGCCATGGTGCAGTCAAACAGTCAGGGCCATGGTGCAGTCAGACAGACAGGGCCATGGTGCAGTCAGTCAGGGCCATGGTGCAGTCAGACAGACAGGGCCATGGTGCAGTCAGACAGTCAGGGCCATGGTGCAGTCAGTCAGGGCCATGGTGCAGTCAGACTGACAGGGCCATGGTGCAGTCAGACAGTCAGGGCCATGGTGCAGTCAGACAGACAGGGCCATGGTGCAGTCAGACAGTCACCGCCATGGTGCAGTCAGACAGACAGGGCCATGGTGCAGTCAGACAGACAGGGCCATGGTGCCGTCAGACAGACAGGGCCATGGTGCAGTCAGACAGACAGGGCCATGGTGCAGTCAGACAGACAGGGCCATGGTGCAGTCAGACAGACAGGGACATGGTGCAGTCAGACAGACAGGGCCATGGTGCAGTCAGACAGACAGGGCCATGGTGCAGTCAGTCAGACAGGGCCATGGTGCAGTCAGTCAGGGCCATGGTGCAGTCAGACAGACAGGGCCATGGTGCAGTTAGTCAGGGCCATGGTGCAGTCAGACAGACAGGGCCATGGTGCAGTCAGACAGACAGGGACATGGTGCAGTCAGACAGTCAGGGCCATGGTGCAGTCAGACAGACAGGGCCATGGTGCAGTCAGACAGTCAGGGCCATGGTGCAGTCAGTCAGGGCCATAGTGCAGTCAGACAGACAGGGCCACGGTGCAGTCAGACAGACAGGGACATGGTGCAGTCAGACAGACAGGGCCATGGTGCAGTCAGACAGACAGGGACATGGTGCAGTCAGACAGACAGGGCCATGGTGCAGTCAGACAGACAGGGACATGGTGCAGTCAGACAGACAGGGCCATGGTGCAGTCAGACAGACAGGGCCATGGTGCAGTCAGACAGACAGGGCCATGGTGCAGTCAGACAGACAGGGCCATGGTGCAGTCAGTCAGACAGGGCCATGGTGCAGTCAGACAGACAGGGCCATGGTGCAGTCAGACAGACAGGGACATGGTGCAGACAGACAGCGACATGGTGCAGTCAGACAGACAGGGACATGGTGCAGTCAGACAGTCAGGGCCATGGTGCAGACAGACAGGGAAATGGTGCAGTCAGACAGACAGGGCCATGGTGCAGTCAGTCAGGGCCATGGTGCAGTCAGACAGACAGGGACATGGTGCAGTCAGACAGACAGGGCCATGGTGCAGTCAGACAGACAGGGACATGGTGCAGACAGACAGGGTCATGGTGCAGTCAGGCAGTCAGGGCCATGGTGCAGTCAGTCAGGGCCATGGTGCAGTCAGACAGACAGGGACATGGTGCAGTCAGACAGACAGGGCCATGGTGCAGTCAGACAGTCAGGGCCATGGTGCAGTCAGTCAGGGCCATGGTGCAGTCAGACAGACAGGGACATGGTGCAGTCAGACAGTCAGGGCCATGGTGCAGTCAGTCAGTCAGGGCCATGGTGCAGTCAGACAGACAGGGTCATGGTGCAGACAGACAGGGCCATGGTGCAGACAGACAGACAGGGCCATGGTGCAGTCAGTCAGGGCCATGGTGCAGTCAGTCAGACAGGGCCATGGTGCAGTCAGACAGACAGGGCCATGGTGCAGTCAGTCAGTCAGGGCCATGGTGCAGTCAGTCAGTCAGGGCCATGGTGCAGTCAGACAGACAGGGACATGGTGCAGTCAGACAGACAGGGCCATGGTGCAGTCAGACAGTCAGGGCCATGGTGCAGTCAGTCAGGGCCATGGTGCAGTCAGACAGACAGGGACATGGTGCAGTCAGACAGTCAGGGCCATGGTGCAGTCAGTCAGTCAGGGCCATGGTGCAGTCAGACAGACAGGGTCATGGTGCAGACAGACAGGGCCATGGTGCAGACAGACAGACAGGGCCATGGTGCAGTCAGTCAGGGCCATGGTGCAGTCAGACAGACAGGGCCATGGTGCAGTCAGACAGACAGGGACATGGTGCCGTCAGACAGACAGGGCCATGGTGCAGACAGACAGACAGGGCCATGGTGCAGTCAGTCAGGGCCATGGTGCAGTCAGACAGTCAGGGCCATGGTGCAGTCAGACAGACAGGGCCATGGTGCAGTCAGACAGACAGGGTCATGGTGCAGACAGACAGGGCCATGGTGCAGACAGACAGACAGGGACATGGTGCAGTCAGACAGACAGGGCCATGATGCAGTCAGTCAGTCAGGGCCATGGTGCAGTCAGTCAGTCAGGGCCATGGTGCAGTCAGACAGACAGGGCCATGGTGCAGTCAGACAGACAGGGACATGGTGCAGTCAGTCAGTCAGGGCCATGGTGCAGTCAGTCAGTCAGGGCCATGGTGCAGTCAGACAGACAGGGACATGGTGCAGTCAGTCAGGGCCATGGTGCAGTCAGACAGACAGGGTCATGGTGCAGACAGACAGGGCCATGGTGCAGACAGACAGACAGGGACATGGTGCAGTCAGACAGACAGGGCCATGGTGCAGTCAGTCAGTCAGGGCCATGGTGCAGTCAGTCAGTCAGGGCCATGGTGCAGTCAGACAGACAGGGCCATGGTGCAGTCAGTCAGACAGGGCCATGGTGCAGTCAGTCAGGGCCATGGTGCAGTCAGACAGACAGGGCCATGGTGCAGTCAGTCAGGGCCATGGTGCAGTCAGACAGACAGGGCCATGGTGCAGTCAGACAGACAGGGACATGGTGCAGTCAGACAGTCAGGGCCATGGTGCAGTCAGACAGACAGGGCCATGGTGCAGTCAGACAGTCAGGGCCATGGTGCAGTCAGTCAGGGCCATGGTGCAGTCAGACAGACAGGGCCATGGTGCAGTCAGACAGACAGGGACATGGTGCAGTCAGACAGACAGGGCCATGGTGCAGTCAGACAGACAGGGACATGGTGCAGTCAGACAGACAGGGCCATGGTGCAGTCAGACAGACAGGGACATGGTGCAGTCAGACAGACAGGGCCATGGTGCAGTCAGACAGACAGGGCCATGGTGCAGTCAGACAGACAGGGCCATGGTGCAGTCAGACAGACAGGGCCATGGTGCAGTCAGTCAGACAGGGCCATGGTGCAGTCAGACAGACAGGGCCATGGTGCAGTCAGACAGACAGGGACATGGTGCAGACAGACAGGGACATGGTGCAGTCAGACAGACAGGGACATGGTGCAGTCAGACAGTCAGGGCCATGGTGCAGACAGACAGGGAAATGGTGCAGTCAGACAGACAGGGCCATGGTGCAGTCAGTCAGGGCCATGGTGCAGTCAGACAGACAGGGACATGGTGCAGTCAGACAGACAGGGCCATGGTGCAGTCAGACAGACAGGGACATGGTGCAGACAGACAGGGTCATGGTGCAGTCAGACAGTCAGGGCCATGGTGCAGTCAGTCAGGGCCATGGTGCAGTCAGACAGACAGGGACATGGTGCAGTCAGACAGACAGGGCCATGGTGCAGTCAGACAGTCAGGGCCATGGTGCAGTCAGTCAGGGCCATGGTGCAGTCAGACAGACATGGACATGGTGCAGTCAGACAGACAGGGCCATGGTGCAGTCAGACAGTCAGGGCCATGGTGCAGTCAGTCAGTCAGGGCCATGGTGCAGTCAGACAGACAGGGACATGGTGCAGACGGACAGGGCCATGGTGCAGACAGACAGACAGGGCCATGGTGCAGTCAGTCAGGGCCATGGTGCAGTCAGACAGACAGGGCCATGGTGAAGTCAGACAGACAGGGACATGGTGCAGTCAGTCAGGGCCATGGTGCAGTCAGACAGACAGGGCCATGGTGCAGACAGACAGACAGGGCCATGGTGCAGTCAGTCAGGGCCATGGTGCAGTCAGACAGTCAGGGCCATGGTGCAGTCAGACAGACAGGGCCATGGTGCAGTCAGACAGACAGGGTCATGGTGCAGACAGACAGGGCCATGGTGCAGACAGACAGACAGGGACATGGTGCAGTCAGACAGACAGGGCCATGGTGCAGTCAGTCAGTCAGGGCCATGGTGCAGTCAGTCAGTCAGGGCCATGGTGCAGTCAGACAGACAGGGCCATGGTGCAGTCAGACAGACAGGGACATGGTGCAGTCAGTCAGTCAGGGCCATGGTGCAGTCAGTCAGTCAGGGCCATGGTGCATTCAGACAGACAGGGACATGGTGCAGTCAGTCAGGGCCATGGTGCAGTCAGTCAGACAGGGACATGGTGCAGTCAGACAGACAAGGCCATGGTGCAGTCAGTCAGGGCCATGGTGCAGTCAGTCAGGGCCATGGTGCAGTCAGACAGACAGGGCCATGGTGCAGTCAGACAGACAGGGCCATGGTGCAGTCAGACAGACAGGGCCATGGTGCAGTCAGTCAGACAGGGACATGGTGCAGTCAGACAGACAGGGCCATGGTGCAGTCAGACAGACAGGGCCATGGTGCAGTCAGTCAGACAGGGCCATGGTGCAGTCAGTCACACAGGGCCATGGTGCAGTCAGACAGACAGGGCCATGGTGCAGTCAGACAGACAGGGCCATGGTGCAGTCAGTCAGACAGGGACATGGTGCAGTCAGACAGACAGGGCCATGGTTCAGTCAGGCAGCCCCCGAGCTGGATCGGCTAACTCTGGTTAAATTCCTTCACAGAGTTGGTCAAATCCCTGTTTTCCACACCTCCCGCCCTCCCCATTGCAACTTTTACCTTCTCCTCCACACTCACACTCTCTCTCTCTCTCCCTGGTTCCTCCACTCTCCTCCTCTTCTCTTTCCCCACTCTTCCCACACTCTTTCTCTCTCCCTGGTTCCTCCACTCTCCTCCTCTTCTCTTTCCCCACTCTTCCCACACTCTCTCTCTCTCTCTGGTTCCCTCCCCTCTCCCCCCTGCTCTCCTTCTCTCTTTCCCCACTCTCTCTCCCTTTTACCCTCTATCTCTTCTTCCCACTCTCTCTCGCTATTTCTCCTGTTAACCTCTCTCTCTCTCTCTCTCTCCCCATCACCATCTCTCTCTGCTGTCTCTCTTTTTGTCCTGTGACCCTTTCTCTTCGTCCCTTTCTCTCCTTGTTACCCTCTCTCTCAATTTCTCTCTCTCTCACAATCTCTCTCTCTTCATCCCTCTCTCTCTTTCCCTGTCACCCTCTCTCTATTTGTCCCACTCTCTCTCTCTCTCTCTCACAACCTTACTCTTTCTTCATCCCTGTCTCTCTCTCTTTTATCTGTCACCTTCTCTCTTCGTCTCTCTTTCTCTCTCCCCCTCTTGTTACCCCCTCTCTCTCAATCTCTCTCTCTCTTCTTCCCTCTCTCTCTTCTTCCCTCTCTCTCTCTCTCAATCGCTCTCTTTTTCCCTCTCTCTCTTCTTCCCCCTCTCTCTCTCTCTCAATCTCTTTCTCTTTTCCCTCTCTCTCTTCTCCCCCCTCTCTCTCTCTCAATCTCTTTCTCTTTTCCCTCTCTCTCTTCTTCCCCATCCCCTCTCTCTCTCCCTCTCTCTCTCTCTCTCCCGCCTCTAGGTGAACACTCCTTCATGTACACAGGTAACAAAGAGTTTCAGCAAAAATATTTGGCCACACAGGGATTCACGGCCAATCTCCACCTCATCCAATGGACAAGCGCGTTCGACCACAGGGAAGAGGTTAGAAGTGGGATGCCTTTGCCATCAGGGGCTAGGAGTCGGATTGTACTGTGCCCTGGTGCGAGCGCCTCTACTTTCCCAACCACCTGGGATTCCGTAGCTCCCCCAACCCCCACCCCGGAGAGGAAGTATACCCAAGGGTAAACAGGAAAGGAAGGCCTGCATTTCTCTAGCGCCTTTCACCCCCTCAGGACGTCCCAAAGCGCTTCTCAGCCAATGAAGTACTTTCTTCTGAAGTGTGCTCACTGTTGTAACGCAGGAAATGCGGGGGGTCAATTGGCGCACAGCAAGCTCCCACACACAGCAATGTGACAGTGACCCAGGTCATCAGGACAACGGCTGGGCGATAAATATTGGCCCAAAGACACCGGGGAGAACTCCCCTCTCCCTGCTCTCCTTCCAACAGTGGCCGTGCGATCTTGTACATCCACCCGATGGGTCTTCGGTTTAATGTCTCATCCTGAAAGATGGCACATCTGACAGTGCGGCACTCCCTCAGTACTGACCCTCCAACAGTGCGGCACTCCCTCAGTACTGACACTCCGACAGTGCGGCACTCCCTCAGTACTGACCCTCCGACAGTGCGGCGCTCCCTCAGTACTGACCCTCCGACAGTGCGGCGCTCCCTCAGTACTGACCCTCCGACAGCGCGGCGCTCCCTCAGTACTGACCCTCCGACAGTGCCTGACTGGGCACCAGTGAAGCAGGTCACAACCTCAGCTGCCTGTACTGTGGTTGAATTTGAACTCATGACCTTCTGAGCTACCAGCACGACAACACCACTATCTCTCAGTGATCTTAAAGCCCCACCTGGTTCATTTTCCACCCACAAAGCTCTGATGGGGCATGGTGCCACACAGACCCAGAGAGCCCATGTCCTATCCCCAGCCTGTATTTAATCAGCTGACCTCAGCAGAGGCAGCATTTGTAGAATCATAGAACAATACAGCATAGAAAGAGCCCATTCGATCCATCTTACCTATGCTAGCTCTTTGAAGAAGCTATCCAACGCGTCCCACTCTCCCCCTGCTCATTCCCCCATATCCCTGCAAGTTTTTCCTCTTCGAGTATTTATCCGATTCCCTCCCTTTTGAAAGTTCCTATTGAATCTGCTTCCACCACCCTTTCAGGCAGCGCCTTCCAGATCACAACAACTCGCTGTGTGTAAAACAAAATCCTCCTCATCTCCCCCTCTGGTTCTTTCCCCAATTCTCTTCAATCTGTGTCCCCCTCTGGTTACCGACCCTCCTGCCCAGTGGAAACAGTTTCTCCTTATTTACTCTGTCCAAACCCCCTTCCTGATTCCGAACGCCTTGATTCAATCTCCCCCTTAACCTTCTCCGCTCTCTCGCTCACTCTCTGTTGATAAAAGGGGCAGGAAACACAGTAACACAAATAGATCGTCCAAAAACTATGATAGGTTGCAGATCTCAGTGTTAAAACCCCTCGATTAGATTCCAGCCTGTAACTCACTCCCGGATATCTGTTATTCTATATATAAACCACCCGAACCCCTCGATTAGATTCCAGTCTGTAACTCACTCCCGGGTATCTGTTATTCTATATATAAACCACCCGAACCCCTCGATTAGATTCCAGTCTGTAACTCACTCCCGGGTATCTGTTATTCTATATATAAACCCCCCGAACCCCTCGATTAGGTTCCAGTCTGTAACTCACTCCCGGGTATCTGTTATTCTATATATGAACCACCCCGAACTCCTCGATTAGATTCCAGTGTGTAACTCACTCCCGGGTATCTGTTATTCTATATATAAACCCCCCGAACCCCTCGATTAGATTCCAGTCTGTAACTCACTCCCGGGTATCTGTTATTCTATATATAAACCCCCCGAACCCCTCGATTAGATTCCAGTCTGTAACTCACTCCCGGGTATCTGTTATTCTGTATATAAACCACCCCGAACCCCTCAATTAGATTCCAGTCTGTAACTCACTCCCGGGTATCTGTTATTCTATATATAAACCACCCCGAACCCCTCAATTAGATTCCAGTCTGTAACTCACTCCTGGGTATCTGTTATTCTATATATAAACCCCCCCCGAACCCCTCGATTAGATTCCAGTCTGTAACTCACTCCCGGGTATCTGTTATTCTATATATAAACACCCCCGGACCCCTCGATTAGATTCCAGTCTGTAACTCACCCCCGGGTATCTGTTATTCTATATATAAACCACCCCGAACCCCTCGATTAGATTCCAGTCTGTAACCCACTCCCGGGTATCTGTTATTCTGTATATGAACCACCCCGAACCCCTCGATTAGATTCCAGTCGGTAACTCACTCCCGGGTATCTGTTATTCTATATATAAACCACCCCGAACCCCTCGATTAGATTCCAGTCTGTAACTCACTCCCGGGTATCTGTTATTCTGTATATGAACCCTCCGAACCCCTCGATTAGGTGTCTGTAACTCCTCTCCACCTGATGACAGCAGACTAAAGCTGAGGTTATGCTCTGTATAAAACATGACACCAACGCAGTCAGATGACAGAATCAATATACGGTGAAACACTTACATCTGTGTGTCTTTTTGATGATGCCATCCCCTAAAATTAATGAAACAAAAAAAAAACAAATTAATCCTTTCCATTCTCATTCCCCGGCCCTCTCAGTTGGTTACGAGGAAAGTATTAACTTGTGCACTGTGGTAGCTGCTGCACAAGCAACTGGAGAAATCTCACTCAGGACCGCTCTCGCACCGGGGGTAAGATCTCCCCTGAGGCGCTACTCCCCGAGCACTGTCAGACTAGATTACCAGCCCCAACAGAAAGAGAGAGAGAGCCACAGAGGCAGGAGAGGCGAGAGAGAGAGAGAAAGGGGGTGGGGTGAGGGAGGGTGAGAAAGTGGGAGATAGAGAAGGGGAGAGGCTGAGGAAGGGAGGTAGATAGATAAACAGGTAGGCAGAGATAAAGAGAGGGAGGGAAAGATTGGAGAGATAGGTAGATAGAGAAAGAAAGGTAAAAACAGAAACAAATACCTGGAAAAACTCAGCAGGTCTGGCAGCATCGGCAGAGAAGAGCACAGTTAACGTTTCGAGTCCTCATGACCCTTCAACAGAACTGCTGTTGATAGGGAGTTAGATAGAGAAACAGACAGAGAGGTAGACAGACAGACAGAGAGAGATAAATAGACAGATAGTTAGATAAACAGACAGGCAGATAGATAGGGTGATAGATAGACATAGAGAGTTAGTTAGATAAACAGACAGATAGAGAGATAGACAGACAGACAGATAGAGAAAGACAGACAGACAGATAGATGGAGTGATAGATAGACAGACAGATAGATAGATAGGTAATTGGTTTATTGAACAAACACCATGGCAACAGGTTCCGACGATACAAATGAAATAAATCATCAGAATTGGTGACATTGTTATAGACAATCGTTAAAATTAAAATGTCGTGTAAAATAGTAAAAGGATTGCACAATTGTGATCATTTCAGTACACGAACAATTACAATATGCTGAAAAACGCAGGTTTCCTTAATTTGCAGAATGAAAATAAAAGGTTGACAGAATTCTGCATTTTATATTCAAGTCTGTGGACCGTATTTTGTCAGATTGAGTTTATTAAATCCTCGATCGTTCATTTATTATGAGTTTTATAAAGTAGAGGCTGGGCTGCCTCGTAGGGAGGGAGAGAGGTGACAGAGTGAGGAGAGAGAGAGGGAGAGAAAGAGATGGAGAAAGAGAGAGAAAAATTGAGAGAGGTGAGAGAGAAGGAGATAGATTGGGAGAGAAAAGGTGAAAAAGAGGTGAGAGAGGGAAGTAGAGAGAGAAATGGGGAGAGAGAGAGATGAGGGAGAGAGAAGGTGAGAGAGAGAGGGGGAGAGAGAAAGGGAGCGATGTGGGGAGAGGGAGAGAGATGGGGAGAGAAGGTGCGAGAGAGATGGGGGAAGAAAGAAAGTGTGAGAGAGCGCAGGAGAACGAGAGAGATGGGGAGAGAGACAGATGGGAAAGAAGGTGAGAGGGAGAGAGAGAGAGAAGTTGAGAGAAAAAGGGAAAGTGAGAGAAGGGAGGTGAGAGAGAGGGGGAGAGAGAGATGGGTAGAGAAGGTGAGAAAAAAGGCGATCGGTGAAAAGGGAAGGTGATAGAGCAAGAAGGAGAGAGAGAAAGAGAAGGTGAGAGGGGAGAGAGGGAGATGGAGAGAGAGGGAGATGGGGAGAGAAAGTGAGACAAAGAGAAGGTGAGAGGAAAAATAAGTGAGAGAGAAAGATGGTGGGGGAGACATAGGGAGAAAGATGATGGTGAGAGGGAGATGGGGAGAGAAGTTGAGAGAAGGAAAGAAGGTGAAAGATGGAGAGAAGGTGAGGGAAAGAGAAGTGGAGGGGGTAGGAATAGCAAGGGAGAGAGAGAGAGAGACAGACACACACAGAGGGTGAGACATGGGAGAAAGAGATAGAGAAGTTAGGAAAGACAAAAGGGAAGAGGGTCGGGGAGAGAGGAAGAAAGGGGAGGGGGTGAGTCAGAGAGAGGAGAGAGAGAGATAGGACACAATCGAGAGCCAGTGAAGATGTTAAGGATGAGTGAAGGTGATATTTGGGATGTATTGTGACCGTTTGTTGAGCGATTGACTGTTAATGTGCACATTTAGCGTGCACAGAGACTGGGAGCAATGCTTCAGTACAGCTGACACTCCCACCCACCCACTCTGCCCCGCACAAGGGAGTGCGGAGTGTCAGCCTCTGTGGTTACCCCACCTGGCCGGTTTGGGGAGTAGGGGGGGGAGGGAGCAGGCACCCAGCCTGGCTGCCGATTTGCAAACCTGCAAACAAATGTGCAGCAACCCACCACCAACAGCTGCCCATCCCCCATCCAGCTGAGTGTCAGCCCTGGGTCGCTCTCGTACCTCCGAGTCCGAAGGTCGTGGCTTATAGAGTTCCCACTCCAGAGGCGTGAACACAAAATCCAAGCTAACACTCAAATCCCAGTACTGAGGGAGCGCCGCACTGTCGGAGGGTCAGTACTGAGGGAGCGCCGCACTGTCGGAGGGTCAGTACTGAGGGAGCGCCGCACTGTCGGAGGGTCAGTACTGAGGGAGCGCCGCACTGTCGGAGGGTCAGTACTGAGGGAGCGCCGCACTGTCGGAGGGTCAGTGCTGAGGGAGCGCCGCACTGTCGGAGGGTCAGTACTGAGGGAGCGCCGCACTGTCGGAGGGTCAGTACTGAGGGAGCGCCGCACTGTCGGAGGGTCAGTACTGAGGGAGCGCCGCACTGTCAGAAGGTCAGTACTGAGGGAGTGCCGCACTGTCGGAGGGTCAGTGCTGAGGGAGCGCCGCACTGTCGGAGGGTCAGTGCTGAGGGAGCGCCGCACTGTCGGAGGGTCAGTACTGAGGGAGCACCGCACTGTCGGACGGTCAGTACTGAGGGAGCACCGCACTGTCGGAGGGTCAGTACTGAGGGAGGGCCGCACTGTTGGAGGGTCAGTACTGAGGGAGTGCCGCACTGTCGGAGGGTCAGTACTGAGGGAGCGCCGCACTGTCAGAGGGTCAGTACTGAGGGAGTGCTGCACTGTCGGAGGGTCAGTGCTGAGGGAGCGCCGCACTGTCAGAGGGTCAGTACTGAGGGAGTGCTGCACTGTCGGAGGGTCAGTACTGAGGGAGCGCCGCACTGTCAGAGGGTCAGTACTGAGGGAGTGCTGCACTGTCGGAGGGTCAGTACTGAGGGAGCGCCGCACTGTCAGAGGGTCAGTACTGAGGGAGTGCTGCACTGTTGGAGGGTCAGTGCTGAGGGAGCGCCGCACTGTCGGAGGGTCAGTACTGAGGGAGCGCCGCACTGTCGGAGGGTCAGTACTGAGGGAGCGCCGCACTGTCCGAGGGTCAGTACTGAGGGAGTGCCGCACTGTCGGAGGGTCAGTACTGAGGGAGCGCCGCACTGTCAGAGGGTCAGTACTGAGGGAGCGCCGCACTGTCGGAGGGTCAGTACTGAGGGAGTGCCGCACTGTCGGAGGGTCAGTACTGAGGGAGTGCCGCACTGTCGGAGGGTCAGTACTGAGGGAGTGCCGCACTGTCGGAGGGTCAGTACTGAGGGAGTGCTGCACTGTCGGAGGGTCAGTGCTGAGGGAGCGCCGCACTGTCGGAGGGTCAGTACTGAGGGAGTGCCGCACTGTCAGAGGGTCAGTACTGAGGGAGTGCTGCACTGTCGGAGGGTCAGTACTGAGGGAGCGCCGCACTGTCAGAGGGTCAGTACTGAGGGAGTGCTGCACTGTCGGAGGGTCAGTGCTGAGGGAGCGCCGCACTGTCGGAGGGTCAGTACTGAGGGAGCGCCGCACTGTCGGAGGGTCAGTACTGAGGGAGCCTGGATTCTGCTCTGAAGTGTTGGGAGTTGGTGAGTGAGTGCACTGTTGGTGCTTATGCCACCCACACCACCGGGGTACACCAAGGTGCCATTTTGCCGAAGGGTGCCCGGGTTCCTCATCCCGTCAACTGTAAAGCCGTCGGGGACAATGCCCGAGAACCCACGCTGCGATTTTTTTGGGGCGAGAATTGGGCTGAAGAAAGTGTAATTGTGAATGAAGGGGGTCACAGAGAGTTCAAGTGCTCAATCAGTTGATAAAATGCAGCTTATCAGAGCAAATCTTCA
The DNA here is from genome assembly GCF_964194155.1 of Cetorhinus maximus. Taxonomy (NCBI): domain Eukaryota; kingdom Metazoa; phylum Chordata; class Chondrichthyes; order Lamniformes; family Cetorhinidae; genus Cetorhinus; species Cetorhinus maximus. The sequence goes on from NW_027598459.1 coordinate 21,239, forward strand.
TCGAATTAGATGTATTGGCGGAGGTGCCAAAAAGCCGAGCTAAGCGTGACCAAAGCAAAAATTAAAAATAGACTGCACCTTGCTGAATTTCCTGTGCTAATTCTGTCGGTCATCACTCTCTATTCTTCCATGGGATGTGGGCATCACTGGGCAAGTCCGGCATTGGTTGCCCCTCCCTAATTGCCCCCTTGACCTGAGTGGTCTCGCTCGCCCATTTCAGGGAGAAGTTAAGCGTCGACCACATGGGCTGTGGGGTCTGCAGTCATGTGTAGGCCAGACCGGGTAAGGACGGCAAGATTTCCCTCCCCTAAAGGGGGCATTAGTGAACCAGATGGGGTTTTTTTACAACATTCAACGGTCACCGTGACTGACACTAACTTTTTTCAATTTCAGACTTTATCCATTGAGTTTAATTCCCGACAGCGGCCGTGAGCAGGATTTGAACCCGTGACCCCCACACAGCGTCCGCCTGGGTCGCCGGATGTTTTTGAAAAATTCATTCGCGGGATCAAACACTCCCAGGACAGGTACAGCACGGGGTTAGATACAGAGTAAAGCTCCCTCTACACCGTCCCCATCAAACACTCCCAGGGCAGGTACAGCACAGGGTTAGATACAGAGTTATGCTCCCTCTACACCGTCTCCATCAAACACTCCCAGGGCAAGTACAGCACGGGGTTAGATACAGAGTAAAGCTCCCTCTACACCGTCCCCATCAAACACTCCCAGGACAGGTACAGCACGGGGTTAGATACAGAGTAAAGCTCCCTCTACACCGTTCCCATCAAACACTCCCAGGACAGGTACAGCACGGGGTTAGATACAGAGTAAAGCTCCCTCTACACTGTCCCCATCAAACACTCCCAGGACAGGTACAGCACGGGGTTAGATACAGAGTAAAGCTCCCTCTACACTGTCCCCATCAAACACTCCCAGGACAGGTACAGCACGGGGATAGATATAGAGTAAAGCGTGGATTAATCAGTCTTCCCTCTTCTCTGCCCTGTTGATGCGCTGGCTCCTAATCCAGGAAGAAGATCCTCGCTGTGCCCTGGCCTGACTTCCTCCTCTCTGAGTGAAAAGAGTGCCAAACTGGTTTGCGTTTTAATCGGCCCTGCATCCACGTTGGACCAAAGCAGGTTCATGGGAAGCAGGATGAGACGGGAGGGGGAAGATTTCACCCTGCCAGTCCAGAGATACAAATACGTCAAGGACCTGAGGGGCTGAAAATAATCGGCTCTGATTGCCCGCAGACCCTGATAACATGTTACTCAGCACAAAGGTTTCACTGGTTAATTCTTTACCTTTCTAAAATACGCCAGAGCCTCCCACAGAACTGTGCAGAGGCATCATCTCAATGTGAAACTACACTCACACCACACGTGTGGTTTTTTTAGTGAAACTGTGAGGCACAACATGCAATGTTTCCTTAGCTGTCCGTACGAAGGTTCAGAGCATCAGCAAATCAGTGAGTTATACAAGACATTTAACTTCCCCAGCACTTACTGTAAGGGTTATAAACAGAAAAAAGCTCCCTCGACACCGTCCCCATCAAACACTCCCAGGACAGGTACAGCACGGGGTTAGATACAGAGTAAAGCTCCCTCTACACTGTCCCCATCAAACACTCCCAGGACAGGAACAGCACGGGGTTAGATACAGAGTAAAGCTCCCTCTACACTCTCCCCATCAAACACTCCCAGGACAGGAACAGCACGGGGTTAGATACAGAGTAAAGCTCCCTCTACACTGTCCCCATCAAACACTCCCAGGACAGGTACAGCACGGGGTTAGATACAGAGTAAAGCTCCCTCTACACTGTCCCCATCAAACACTCCCAGGACAGGTACAGCACGGGGTTAGATACAGAGTAAAGCTCCCTCTACACTGTCCCCATCAAACACTCCCAGGACAGGAACAGCACGGGGTTAGATACAGAGTAAAGCTCCCTCTACACTCTCCCCATCAAACACTCCCAGGACAGGAACAGCACGGGGTTAGATACAGAGTAAAGCTCCCTCTACACTGTCCCCATCAAACACTCCCAGGACAGGTACAGCACGGGGTTAGATACAGAGTAAAGCTCCCTCTACACTGTCCCCATCAAACACTCCCAGGACAGGTACAGAAGGGGGTTAGATACAGAGTAAAGCTCCCTCTACACCGTCCCCATCAAACACTCCCAGGGCAGGTACAGCACGGGGTTAGATACAGAGTAAAGCTCCCTCTACACCGTCCCCATCAAACACTCCCAGGACAGGTACAGCAAGGGCCCTGCACCTCAGGAATGATATAATTGCCCTTAGATGGGGTGCAGCACAGATTGACCAGAACGACTCCGGGGCTGAAAGGGTTAAACTCCGAGGGCGGGTCACACACACACACTCGGCCTGTACCCCCTCGAGGGTGGGAGATGAAGGGGTGATCGAATCGAGGGGGGTTTAAGATGATTAAAGGATCCGATCGGGTCGATAGAAACTATTCCCTCTGGTCGGGGTTGGGGGTGGAGGAGAGTCCAGAACAAGGGGGCAGAACCTTAAAATGGGAGCCAGGCCGTTCAGGGGTGATGTCAGGAAGCACTTCACACACACACACACACGGTGGGGGAGTGGGAATCTGGAACTCTCCCCCCCAAAAAGCTGTTGGGACTTGGGGGGGTGGTGGGTGCAGGTTAGGTGGGGGTGGGCGCAATTGGAAATGTCAAAACTGAGATGGATAGATAGCTGTTGGGTCAGGGGGGGTTAAAGGTGATGGAACCAAGGTGGGTAGATAGAGTTAAGGTACAGATCAGCCCTGATCTAACCTTTGTTTCTCTTCAGTCATGGAGTGTAGGCAACACTGGCATTTGTTGCCCATCCCTAATTGTCCCTTGAACTGAGTGGTCTTGCTCGGCCATTTCAGTGGGGGCAGTTAAGAGTCAACCACGTGTGCTGTGGGCCCGGAGTCACGTGTAGGCCAGACCGGGTAAGGGCGGCAGATTTCCTTCCTTCATCAGTGAATCCAAATGAGGGTTTGATGGCTTCACGATTATCGACGAGGCCCACGTTTTATTCCAGAATCGAATCTTAAATCCCCCCCCACCCCACCCCCCCCGGCTAGCAGGTCCCAGGGGCCTCCCAGCAGACAGGTCTGGTAACATTACCGCTATGCTAACCTTCCACTCCCGCCCTGGCGAGACAGGCTCGAGGGGCTGAAGGGCCTCCTCCTGGTCCTATGGTCCGAGCTACCGATCAAAAGCTGCCTCTTGCCTTGCCCTGAGCAATGTGCCAAACACTGGCGTGCTTGACATCGGACCCTGGCTCTGAATATGCCTGGGCCTGTCACAGAATCACACAGTGCAGGAGAGGCCCTTCGGCCCATCGAGATGTGAGAAACACCTGACCTACCTACCTAATCTCATTTAACCAGCACTTGGCCCCATAGCCTTGAATGTTTATGAGGTGCCAAGTGCTCATCCAGGTACTTTTTAAAGGATGTGAGGCAACCCGCCTCCACCACCCTCCCAGGCAGCGCATTCCAGACCCTCACCACCCTCTGGGTAAAAATGCTTTTCCTCACATCCCCCCCCTAAACCTCCTGCCCCTCACCTTGAACTTGTGTCCCCTCATGACTGACCCTTCAACTAAGGGGAACAGCTGCTCCCTATCCACCCCTGTCCATGCCCCTCATAATCTTGTACACCCTCGATATCAGGTCGCCCCCCCTGCCTCAGTCTTCTCTGCTCCAACGAAAGTATTCACTTCTCCATTTTGCTCGGCCACCTAGGCCTCAGGTTCTTCCCCACGTGCCCGCCAACGCCTGAATGGAGGCGGAGCAGCGATGGTTGGCTCCTGGCGCTGAGAGGCGGAGTAACTTGGGGGGGCGGGGGGGGGGATCTCGGAGAGCGCGAGGCGATCTCGCTGAGAGGTTCAAGGCGGCGAAGGCGCTGGACAGGACGTTGGCTGTCATGTGGGGACAGGCCCTGAGGCCTAGGTGGCTCATCAAGGCAGAGAAGTGAATACTTTCGTTGGAGCAGAGAAGACTGAGGGGGTGGGTGGGGGGGGGCGACCGGATCGAGGGGTGTGGACAGGGGTGGATAGGGAGAGGTTGTTTCCACCCGGCTGGGAGAGCCTGGAGCACGACTGGGGAGTGGGGGAAGAGGGCGGCACAGTCTCGGGATAAGGGGGCGGCCATTTTGGGCTGAGGTGGTGTGGGGGGAGGGGGGGTGGGTCGGTGGGGGGGGAAGAAATTGCTTCACGGCGGAGGGTTTGGCCTTCTCTCTACCCCGGAGAGCTGTGGTCGCTAGGACCGCGTGGACACGGCGAACGCCGGGGACGTGGACAAGGCTTTTTTTGGTTGGGTCCCTCATGGGGGAGCGAAGGCGGAAGCAGAGTTGAGATGCAGAGGGCCCAGCTAACGTTGTATTGAACGGCGGGGAGGGGTGCAGGAAACAGGCTGGAGGCCTCAAAAGGGGTTCGGTCCTGGGTGCCATTTCTTATCTTCCGCCAGGATCTCCTGAGGGTAGTTGAAGCATCTGGTGGAGGGTTTGAACGCGCTTAATGCACTGAGGTGTGGAGGTGTACGTTCAACCTGACCGGCGAGAGGGGGGTGAACCAGCCTGGCGATGCAGACGATGAGAGAGGGAGGCTTTTGCAAGGTCTCTCTAAACTTCAGCACTGCCCAGATGCCTATCAGCCCTTGCACGCCTGATGGCAGTGATAAGGCGCTGGGTTCTTGCAGAGAGTGGGCAGCCCATGAAACAAGCTTCCCATAGGTGGGAGGGGAGCGATTTTGACAAGAAAGACTGAAAGCTGTGGTGTAAGGGGTGGGTGGGAGCATTCAGATGTCCGCTTTCCTGCTCGAGCAGGAGGGAGGGCTGTTGGTGGAGGGGGGTGGGGATTGGCGGGGGGGGAGGGGTCTTACAGATGGAAATCTGTGAGCAGAATGTGCTCTCAGCTCTAACCCCAAGGCCCAGCATGACTTCCTGCAACTCCTCCACACGCAGTTCTCACACCAGACCCTCCAGCTCTCGGCTGTGGGGGCTGATGCAACGGTGGGTGCAGCCACACTGCAAGGCATGAGGAGGGGGTGGGATGCCAGGGCACTGACAGCATGGCGCGGACAACGTGGTCCAGTCATGGGCACCGGGAGCCTAAAAGGCAACAGTCGGATAGAACGGAGACAGGCGAGTTCAGAAGGAAGCACGGCCCCGAGTTCAGTGAACACACACTCACACTCCCGAGTTCAGTGAACACACACTCACACTCCCGAGTTCAGTGAACACACACTCACACTCCCGAGTTCAGTGAACACACTCACACTCCCGAGTTCAGTGAACACACACTCACACTCCCGAGTTCAGTGAACACACACTCACACTCCCGTGTTCAGTGAACACACACTCACACTCCCGAGTTCAGTGAACACACACTCACACTCCCGAGTTCAGTGAACACACACTCACACTCCCGAGTGCAGTGAACACACTCACACCCCCGAGTTCAGTGAACACACACTCACACTCCCGAGTTCAGTGAACACACACTCACACTCCCGAGTTCAGTGAACACACACTCACACTCCCGAGTTCAGTGAACACACACTCACACTCCCGAGTTCAGTGAACACACACTCACACTCCCGAGTTCAGTGAACACACACTCACACTCCCGAGTTCAGTGAACACACACTCACACTCCCGAGTTCAGTGAACACACACTCACACTCCCGAGTTCAGTGAACACACACTCACACTCCCGAGTTCAGTGAACACACACTCACACTCCCGAGTTCAGTGAACACACACTCACACTCCCGAGTTCAGTGAACACACACTCACACTCCCGAGTTCAGTGAACACACACTCTCACTCCCGAGTGCAGTGAACACACACTCACACTCCCGAGTTCAGTGAACACACACTCACACTCCCGAGTTCAGTGAACACACACTCACACTCCCGAGTGCAGTGAACACACACTCACACTCCCGAGTTCAGTGAACACACACTCGCACTCCCGAGTTCAGTGAACACACACTCACACTCCCGAGTTCAGTGAACACACTCACACTCCCGAGTGCAGTGAACACACACTCTCACTCCCGAGTGCAGTGAACACACACTCACACTCCCGAGTTCAGTGAACACACACTCACACTCCCGAGTGCAGTGAACACACACTCACACTCCCGAGTTCAGTGAACACACTCACACTCCCGAGTTCAGTGAACACACACTCACACTCCCGAGTTCAGTGAACACACACTCACACTCCCGAGTTCAGTGAACACACACTCTCACTCCCGAGTGCAGTGAACACACACTCACACTCCCGAGTTCAGTGAACACACGCTCACACTCCCGAGTTCAGTGAACACACACTCACACTCCCGAGTTCAGTGAACACACACTCACACTCCCGAGTTCAGTGAACACACACTCGCGCTCCCGAGTTCAGTGAACACACACTCACACTCCCGAGTGCAGTGAACACACACTCACACTCCCGAGTTCAGTGAACACACACTCACACTCCCGAGTTCAGTGAACACACACTCTCACTCCCGAGTGCAGTGAACACACACTCACACTCCCGAGTTCAGTGAACACACACTCACACTCCCGAGTTCAGTGAACACACACTCACACTCCCGAGTTCAGTGAACACACACTCACACTCCCGAGTTCAGTGAACACACACTCACACTCCCGAGTTCAGTGAACACACACTCACACCCCCGAGTTCAGTGAACACACTCACACTCCCGAGTTCAGTGAACACACACTCACTCCCGAGTTCAGTGAACACACACTCACACTCCCGAGTTCAGTGAACACACTCACACTCCCGAGTTCAGTGAACACACTCGCGCTCCCGAGTTCAGTGAACACACACTCGCGCTCCCGAGTTCAGTGAACACACACTCACACTCCCGAGTTCAGTGAACACACACTCACACTCCCGAGTTCAGTGAACACACACTCACACTCCCGAGTTCAGTGAACACACTCACACTCCCGAGTTCAGTGAACACACTCACACTCCCGAGTTCAGTGAACACACACTCACACTCCCGAGTTCAGTGAACACACACTCACACTCCCGAGTTCAGTGAACACACACTCACACCCCCGAGTTCAGTGAACACACACTCACACTCCCGAGTTCAGTGAACACACACTCACACTCCCGAGTTCAGTGAACACACACTCACACTCCCGAGTTCAGTGAACACACACTCACACTCCCGAGTTCAGTGAACACACACTCACACTCCCGAGTTCAGTGAACACACACTCACACTCCCGAGTTCAGTGAACACACTCACACTCCCGAGTTCAGTGAACACACTCACACTCCCGAGTTCAGTGAACACACACTCACACTCCCGAGTTCAGTGAACACACTCACACTCCCGAGTTCAGTGAACACACACTCACACCCCCGAGTTCAGTGAACACACACTCACACTCCCGAGTTCAGTGAACACACACTCACACTCCCGACTTCAGTGAACACACTCACACTCCCGACTTCAGTGAACACACACTCACACTCCCGACTTCAGTGAACACACTCACACTCCCGAGTTCAGTGAACACACTCACACTCCCGAGTTCAGTGAACACACACTCACACTCCCGAGTTCAGTGAACACACACTCACACCCCCGAGTTCAGTGAACAGACACTCACACTCCCGAGTGCAGTGAACACACACTCACACTCCCGAGTTCACTGAACACACACTCACACCCCCGAGTTCAGTGAACACACACTCACACTCCCGAGTTCAGTGAACACACTCACACTCCCGAGTTCAGTGAACACACACTCACACTCCCGAGTTCAGTGAACACACACTCACACTCCCGAGTTCAGTGAACACACACTCACACTCCCGAGTTCACTGAACACACACTCACACTCCCGAGTTCACTGAACACACACTCACACTCCCGAGTTTAGTGAACACACTCACACCCCCGGGTGCAGTGAACACACTCACACTCCCGAGTTCAGTGAACACACACTCACACTCCCGAGTGCAGTGAACACACACTCACACTCCCGAGTTCAGTGAACACACACTCACACTCCCGAGTTCAGTGAACACACTCACACTCCCGAGTTCAGTGAACACACACTCACACTCCCGAGTTCAGTGAACATACACTCACACTCCCGAGTTCAGTGAACACACACTCACACCCCCTAGTTCAGTGAACACACACTCACACTCCCGAGTTCAGTGAACACACACTCACACTCCCGAGTTCAGTGAACACACACTCACACCCCCGGGTGCAGTGAACACACTCACACTCCCGAGTTCAGTGAACACACTCACACTCCCGAGTTCAGTGAACACACACTCACACCCCCGAGTTCAGTGAACACACACTCACACCCCCGAGTTCAGTGAACACACACTCACACCCCCGAGTTCAGTGAACACACACTCACACCCCCGAGTTCAGTGAACACACACTCACACTCCCGAGTTCAGTGAACACACACTCACACTCCCGAGTTCAGTGAACACACACTCACACCCCCGAGTTCAGTGAACACACACTCACACTCCCGAGTTCAGTGAACACACACTCACACTCCCGAGTTCAGTGAACACACTCACACTCCCGAGTTCAGTGAACACACACTCACACCCCCGAGTTCAGTGAACACACACTCACACTCCCGAGTTCAGTGAACACACACTCACACTCCCGAGTTCAGTGAACACACACTCACACTCCCGAGTTCAGTGAACACACTCACACTCCCGAGTTCAGTGAACACACACTCACACTCCCGAGTTCAGTGAACACACTCACTCTCCCGAGTTCAGTGAACACACACTCACACTCCCGAGTTCAGTGAACACACTCACACTCCCGAGTGCAGTGAACACACACTCACACTCCCGAGTTCAGTGAACACACACTCACACTCCCGAGTTCAGTGAACACACACTCACTCTCCCGAGTTCAGTGAACACACATTCGCACTCCCGAGTTCAGTGAACACACACTCACACCCCCGAGTTCAGTGAACACACTCACACTCCCGAGTTCAGTGAACACACACTCACACTCCCGAGTTCAGTGAACACACACTCACACTCCCGAGTTCAGTGAGCACACACTCACACTCCCGAGTTCAGTGAACACACACTCACACTCCCGAGTTCAGTGAACACACACTCACACTCCCGAGTTCAGTGAACACACACTCACACTCCCGAGTTCAGTGAACACACACTCACACTCCCGAGTTCAGTGAACACACACTCACACCCCCGAGTTCAGTGAACACACACTCACACCCCCGAGTTCAGTGAACACACACTCACACTCCCGAGTTCAGTGAACACACACTCACACTCCCGAGTTCAGTGAACACACACTCACACTCCCGAGTTCAGTGAACACACACTCACACTCCCGAGTGCAGTGAACACACACTCACACTCCCGAGTGCAGTGAACACACTCACACTCCCGGGTTTTGACCCCTATTCCAGGTGCCTTGACCCCTATATCTCCTCTCTGGCTGTTTCCATTTGGTGTCCTGACAAGATGCAATTGTCCAGGCCTCTCACAGTGCGAGCTAGCCCAGTAGGACCATAGGAGCAGGAGCAAGCTATTCGGCCCTTGGAGCCGCTGCGCCATTCAATAAGATCGTGACTGTGGTATCAGCCCCACTTTCCTGTCTGCACCCATAACCCTTGATTTCCTTGTCTATCAGAAATAAAACTCAATGACTCAACCTCTACCGCTCTCTGTGGAAGAGAATTCCACACACTAACGGCCAAATGCGAGGACACATTTCTCCTCATCTCTATCTTCAAAGGGAGAGACCTCTTATTTTTAAACTCTGTTTCCTAGTTTTAGTCTCCCTGACAAGAAGAAACTCCCTCTGGGTATTCACCTTATCAAATCCCCATAGCATCTTAAATCACTCAATAACAAGTAAAGCAGCGTCTGTGTGTATAATTGTGTGTGTGTGTGTGTGCGCATGTGTGTAATTGTGTGTGTGTGTGTGTGTAATTGTGCGTGTGTGTATGTATGTGTGCGCGTGTGTGTGTCTGTGTGTCTGTGTCTGTGTGTGTAATTGTGTCTGTGTGTCATTGTGTGTGTGTCTGTGTGTGTGTGTAATTGTGTCTGTGTGTGTGTCTGTGTAATTGTGTCTGTGTGTAATTGTGTGTGTGTGTCTGTGTCTGTGTGTGTGTAATTGTGTCTGTGTGTAATTGTATGTGTGTCTGTGTGTGTAATTGTGTCTGTGTGTAATTGTGTGTGTGTGTGTGTGTGTGTGTGCATATTGTGGGTTGAGGGTGTTAAACCGTCATAAACAGGATGAGTCAACAAACTCACACTTTGGTAAAGATGCTCGAAACCCGCGACCAGAGACAGGATCACAACATGTCCTGAACCAGTTTCCTCAATCACAACCCTCTTCATTGTGTGTGTGCATGCATGTTTGTGTGTGTGTGTGTGTGTGTGTTTGTTTGTGTGTGTGTGCATTTATGTGTGTGTGTGAGTTTGCTCAGCGTATTTCTCAAACTTACATTCAATTGCACAGTATTTCCAGCACAGAAACAGGCCATTCAGCCCCTCTGCTCCATGCTTGCATTTATACTCCCCACCAGCCTCCTCCCACCCTCTCTTCATCTCCCCCCATCAACATATCCTTCTATTCCTTTTTCCCTCATGTGTTTATCCAGCTTCCCCCCCTTCAATCCATCTCCGCGGTTCACCTCAACCACTCCCCGTGGGAGCGAGTCCTACATTCTCCCCGCTCCCCGTGGGAGTGAGTCCCACATTCTCCCCACTCCCCGTGGGAGCGAGTCCCACATTCTCCCCACTCCCCGTGGGAGCAAGTCCCACATTCTCCCCACTCCCCGTGGGAGCGAGTCCCACATTCTCCCTGCTCCCCATGGGAGCGAGTCCCACATTCTCCCCACTCCCCGCGGGAGCGAGTCCCACATTCTCCCTGCTCCCCATGGGAGCGAGTCCCACATTCTCCCCACTCCCCGTGGGAGCGAGTCCCACATTCTCCCCGCGGGAGCGAGTCCCACATTCTCCCCACTCCCCGTGGGAGCGAGTCCCACATTCTCCCCGCGGGAGCGAGTCCCACATTCTCCCCACTCCCCATGGGAGCGAGTCCCACATTCTCCCCGCTCCCCGTGGGAGCGAGTCCCACATTCTCCCCGCTCCCCGCGGGAGCGAGTCCCACATTCTCCCCGCTCCCCGTGGGAGCGAGTCCCACATTCTCCCCGCTCTCTGCATAAAAATGTTTCTCCTGAATTCCCTATCGGATTTATCAGTGACCATCTCATATTGATGACCCCCCCACTAGTTCTGGTCTCCCCCTCCCACACAAGTGGAAACATCTTCTCTACGTCGACCCTATCGAAACCCTTCCAGAATTTTAAAGACCTCGATCAGGTCACCCCTCCCCTCAGCCTTCTCATTTCTAGAGCAAAGAGCCCCCCAGGCCTGTTCGATCTTTCCTATGGTTATATCCTCTCGGTTCTGGTATCGTCCTTGTGAATCTCGTTTACACACTCCCAGGGAGATGGTGGTGTAGAGGTAATTGGGTCACGGGTTTAGTAAACTAAAGGCCCAGGGGGCTAATGCTCTGGGGTCAGAGGTCCAAATCCCACCCCGGCAACTGGTGGAATTTAAATTCAATTAATAAAATCTGGAATTGAAAAGCTCGTCTCAGCGATGGTGACCAGGGCAGCCATCATGGATTGTCATAAAAACCCCATCTGGTTCACTAATCCCCCTTTAGGGAAGGAAATCTGCCGTCCTTACCCGGTCTGGCCCTACACGTGACTCCAGGCCCCACAGCAAAATAGTTGACTCTTAACTGCCCCCTCTGAAATGGCCTGAGCGAGACCACTCAGTTCAAGGGGGCAATTAGGGATGGGCAACAAATGCTGGCCTTGCCCAGCGACACCCACATCCCGTGAAAGAATAAGGTGCCTCAGCATCCTTTTTATAATCTGGAGACCAGGATGGCGCACGGTAACTCAAAGCGCAGTCTAACCAAGCTCCGAGGCACGTTTAACATCACTTCCCTGCCTCTCAGTTCCCTCCCTCTAGGCACGATCCCCAAAATTGGGTTTGAACTTTTGTTGAGCTGCAGTCCGCCCACTCCTGAGAGACACGGGCCACGTCATCAAGGTAGATGCACTGTTTGGGTTCTGTTGACTTGCGAAAGGGGCTGTTTTATTTGTGCGTGACTCTGAACAGTGGGTTTTTTAAAAGGAGAGGAAGAATTTCTGTCGACTCACCCTCATGGTCATCGTTGGCTCTTTGACAAATCGCCTCAAACCCGGTGCCTCTCTGGCTGGTGAAGATTCAGCCAGCGGGAACCCATTTCTTTTCTACGCTCCATCTCCAAACCCCTCGCGATTTTGGATGCCTTGATTAAAATTCGTCCCTAACCCCACTCCGATCGGAAGCAGGACGATCCCGGCTTCCCCAGCTCTCTCCACGGTCGGTGTAGCCCCTTGTGCCTCTGAGGGATTCTCCCCTTTCGACACGCGTCGAAAGAAAGGACTTGCATTTCTCTAGCGCCCGTCAACACCTCCCGGACACCACCACCCCTCCTCCCCCCACCCCAAAGGTGCCTTACAGCCACCGAAGTGGGACATAGATTCAAGACGAGTGGCAGAAGGTGTAGGGGGGACATGAGGAAGAACTTTTCCACACAGAGGGTGTCTGGAACTCGCTGCCCAAGTTGGTGGTAGAGGCAGAAACTTTAAACTCTTTTTTTAAAAAGTACCTGGATCTGCACCTAAAGCGCTGTAAGTTGCAGGGCTATGGGCCGGGTGCAGGAAGGCGGGATTAGAAAGGGCACCTGGGTGCCCTGGGGCTGGCATGGACAAGATGGGCCGAATGGACCTCCTTCTGTGCTGTAACTTTTCCATGGTTTCTATGGTTCCAACGTGCCTTCGAAAGGTCAGCCGCCGTCCTAACGCGGGGAATGCCAATCGGCGCACAGCAGGATCCCACGGACAGGTGTGTGATAACGACGCGGGTAATCTGTTTTATTTTGAGGGGTGTTTCGGCTGAGGGGTGAATATTGGCCCCCAAGGAACTGGGGAGAACTTGCAATACCCCCCACCCCCTCAACCCCTCAACCCCAACCCCAAACGCCCAACCCCAGGTTCTCCTTCGTTGACTGTGGGATCTTTCACATCCACCCAAGAGGGCCTCGGTTTAACATCCCACCCGTAAGGCGGCACCTCCGATAGTCAAGGGTGCCCTCGGCGCGGGCTCTTAGTCACCGACAGATACCGGAGGTGGTCTATCCAGGTTTTGGAAACGGAATTGAAATTTCTCAAACTGCGGGGTGGGAAAGGCGTGGGGCTTGAACTTGTGAACTCAAGTGAACAGCGACGAGGTGGTAGAGGTAAATAACCAGGGTGGAGTAAGCCAACAATAAAATGCGAGCGGTGGTTGAGAAATTCCCCCGCTCTGCGCAACTGACACCTTGCCCGGCAAGGGCAGGTTCGATTGACACCTTCTCGATCTTATGACAGTGTGAAAGTGAGACTCATCTTCGAGTGAGATAAGACCCACGTGCAGAGATAGAGAGAGAGAGAGAGAGAGCAGGTCAATCAGAGTTCACCAGAGCACCCCAGGGCCCTCCTGCCCCGCTATTACCCCATTTGGGAAAAAAGATCTTCACTGGCGATGAGGAAGTTCCCCCCCCCGCCCCCTTCGCTCAGCTATTCCTGCCCTGGATTTCATGAATATTTACAGTTGAAAGGAGGCCATTTAGTCCATCGAGCGTCCCCCACTATCCAATGGGATCTGTAACCTAACTGCACGTTTTTAAAAAAATTATTTATGCTTTCATGGGGGTGTGGGTGTCGCTGGCCAGGCCCAGGTGGTAGAGGTCGTGGGTTTGGAAGGTGCTGTCGAAGGAGCCTTGGTGAGTTGCTGCAGTGCATCTTGTAGATGGTACACACACTGCTCCAACTGTGCGTCGGTGGTGGAGGGAGTGAATGTTTGTGGATGTGGTGCCGATCAAGCGGGGCTGCTTTGTCCTGGATGGTGTTGAGCTTCTTGAGTGTTGTGGGAGCTGCACTCATCCAGGGCAAGTGGGGAGTATTCCATCCCACTCCTGACTTGTGCCTTGTGGATGGTGGACAGGCTTTGGGGAGTCAGGAGGTGAGTTACTCTCCGCAGGATTCCCAGCCTCTGACCTGCTCTTGTAGCCACAGTATTTATATGGCTGGTCCAGTTCAGTTTCTGGTCAATGGTCAGCCCCAGGATGTTGATAACCTGAGTGTCTAAGTTGTTTGAAGGAAGCCCTTTTCCTTCTGGGTGAGGTAGGGAGGGGACAGGCTTCAACAATCGAAAAATGTGCCCACTGCTGTGAATCGGAAAGGAAAGTGGCTCACATGATGCGGCTGAGCTGTTCCCTCTCGCGAACGGATCGAGAACGGGAGGGCACAGGTTTACGGTAACCGGCGGGAGGAGGCAAAGTGACATGACCTTTTTACGCTGCGGGTGTTTAGGGTCTGGAATGCGCTGCCTGAGGGGGTGGGGGGGAGGCAGGTCCAAGTGTAGCTCTCAGCAGGGGATTAGACGGTTACCTGAAAAGGGAGATTGCACAGGGCCTGTGGGGAGGAAGGCAGGAGAGAGGGGGGCACTGAATTGCTCATTCGGGAGAGCCCGTGCGGACGCGATGGGCCGAACGGCCTTCTTCTGCGCCGGGACGATCCTGCAACCCTCGCGGGCAAGAAGGGGACAGATGGGAACATGAAGTGTGGAGTTATCCACTTTGATCGGGAGAATGGGTCAAAGTTGAGGGGGAGGGGGGCAAGTCGATGTTGGCGCGGGAAGGGATTTTTGGGTGTCCCTGTACATCGGAACCACAGAAGCCCAGAAAGGTTATGGCGCAGAGGGAGGCCATTCAGCCCATTGTGTCTGCGCCAGCCATATAACGGGAATAAAGAAGCTGGCCGTTCGTTTTTAATCCTGCTCCCCAGCGCCCGGTCCGCAGGGTTATAGCGCTTCAGGTGCAGGTACCTTTCAACTAAGCTGACCTTGAATCGAGGGAAGTTCACAAGTGGAAGCAACAAGCGATTAGGAGGGCGGGCGGTAAATGTTAGCCCTTAGGTCAAGGACCTTGACAATAAGGGGTCTCGCCCCCATCTATGTGGGGTTTTAATGAGACCCTACATTCAGCGCTACGCATTTTTGGTCTCCTTATCCAGGTCAGGTTCAGAATAAGGGCTCACCCGTTGAAGACGGAGATGAGGAGGGATTTCTCTCTCTCAGAGGGTCGTTCCTCTGTGGAATTCTCTTTCCACGGGGAGTAGTGGGGGGGTGGGTCATTGAGTATGTTCAAGGCTGATTTGGACAGATTTCTGATCGGCAAGGGGTGGTTAGGGGGGAGCGGTTGCTGGTGGCGGGCAAACCACAATCAGATCAGCCACGATCTGACTGAAGGGCGGAGCAGGGAGAAGGGCTGAATGGCCTCCCCTCCTTGCTCCTGAGTCCTATGAATGGATACCTGTTCAAAGGTCACGGGGAGAAGGCGGGAGAATGGGGTTGAGAAACTCATCAGCCACGATTGAATGGCGGAGCAGACTCGATGGGCCGAATGGCCTAATTTCTGCTCCTATGTCTTATGGTCTTATGGTCTTAGAAGGGACGCGAGAAGAAAAATCACTAGACTGATTCCTGCGGTAAAAGAGTTGTCGCTGCGCAGAGAGATCGAGTAGAATGGGCCGATATTCCCTGGAGTTTAGAAGAATGAGAGGTGACCTCATTGAAGTGTATCAGGTTCAGAGAGGGTTTGACAGGGTTGACGCTGAAAGGACCTTTCCCACCTATCCTCGCCCCAATCTACCCCTCTCCCCCGCCACCTCTCCATGGCCGGAGAGTCTACAACGCGGAGGGGGCATGGTCTCAGGATAAGGGGTCGGCCATTTTGGACTGAGATGAGGAGAAGTTTCTCCGCTAGGGGTTTGTGAATCTTTGGAATTCTCCACCCCAGAGGGTTGAGGATGCTCCGTCATCGAATACATTTAAGAGGCTGGGGATACGGACAGATTTTTGGCCTCTCAGGGAATTAAGGGGAACGAAGGGGGCAATGGGGTTGACCCAGAAGGCCAACCTTGTGGATGTTCAGTCATTGGAGTAGATTCAAGACCGATAGTCATTGGGATGCTAAGAGAATGAAAGATACGGGGATATAGTGCGGGAAAATGGTTTCGAGATAGAAGGTCAGCCACGCTCTTATTGAATGGCGGAGCAGGCTCGAGGGGCCGAATGGCCATACTCCTGCTTCTTACGTTCTTGGATACTCGTCGCTCTAGCTCCCAAACCCATCCTTCTAGATCCCGTTAAAAAATCCGGTCATCCTCCCAAGCTCACCCCTCTAGCTCCCTTGGCCGAGGAATGTTACAGGAACATGTTCCCGCCAAAATGGATATCGGAGCGATGGGAAAAGGCAGATTCACGGGGGATCGAGCGCTGATGAGAATGTGTTAAAGCGAGGGCGATGCCTATTGCGGTTAAGGAGTTAAGGGGACCCCGTGATTATAAAGGTTTATCCATGAGAGATTGTTACCTTTGGGTCGGGGGGTGGGGACAGTTAATTTGGTTGTTTTTTTTTATTCGTTCATGGGGTGGGGGCATCACTGGCTAGGCCAGCATTACTGCCCATCCCTAACTGCCCTTGAGAACTGAGTGGCCTTGCTTGACCATTTCAGAGGGGCATTTAAGAGTCGAGCACATGGCTGTGGGTCTGGAGTCACATGTAGGGCCAGACTGGGTAAGGACGGCAGATTTCCCTCCCCTAAAGGGGGCATTAGTGACCCAGATGGGGTTTTTATGACAATCGTTTCATGGTTGTTGTTAGATTTTTAATTCCAGGTCTTATATTGAACGCAAATTTCACCATCTGCCAGTGTGGGATTCGAACCCAGGTTTGCAAAGCAATACCCTGGGGTCTCTGGAACACTAGCCCGGTGACAATGCCACTACGCCCTGGTTAAATGGCCAGAACGTGGTGTAGGATGATGCCAACAAAAGCAATCCCCGTGCCAGCTCTGGTAGGTCATGGAGGCCTGCCATGAAGCTATATAACCACGTGTCACCAACTAACACCTTGTGGCGCAGGGGGTAGTGACCCTGCCTCTAACCCAGACAGTCTGGGTTCAAGTCCTGCCTGAGGGCTTGATAGCCAAGGAAGGTGTGTCCAAATCCTTCCAACTCAGGGAAGAGGTGGTAAGAGTGGGAGAGATTCCTGGTCAGCCATGTGGTGTGATGGATTCAACAGTGGAGCCTCTACCATCACCATCCATAGCTCCAGACTACACCACCCATGTCACCGTACATACCAACATGGACTAGTGATCAGTAACCCAGCACTCTCTAATGGAGAGAGAGGCCTACAGTCCCTTGTGGACTATGACTAGCGTTTTACATTATTACCAGTGTTCAGTATAAACGTTAACGGAGGACGTTTGTAAGAATTTTCCCCACCGTTATTAGGATGTGGAGTCCATCACACAAGGGCCTCGTGACCCAGCTTCTGGAGGGGAAACTTGCGTAAGATTTGGCAAAACATATTCCAGTGTGCAGAGGAAGGGAGTGAGAGCAGATAGCCCCCTCTGATAGGGAGCTCGAAGAGGTACAACAGGCCAAGTAGCCTCTGCGGCGATTTCTGTGATATTTCTTTGCAAAAAGAAGTGGCCCCCATCAAAGAGACACACAGCAGAGAAAGAGACCTTTCGGCCCATCACGCATTCTATGAAAGAACTATCCAATGAGCACTCCCCTGCTCCACTCTCCCGCCGCTCTTTTCCCCCATAGGGCCTGCAATTCTATTCCTTCAGGTATTTATCCGATTCCCCCCCTTTCGAACGTTCCTATTGAATCTGCTTCCACCGCCCTTTCAGGCAGCGCCTTCCAGATCACAACAACTCGCTGCGTTAAAAAATAAAAAATTTTCCTCATCTCCCCCTCTGGTTCTTTCCCCGATTCTCTTCAATCTGGGCCCCCTCTGGTTACCGACCCTCCTGCCCAGTGGAAACAGTTTCTCCTCGTTTACTCTGTCCAAACCCCCTTCCTGATTCCGAACACCTCGATTCAATCTCCCCCTTAACCTTCTCCGCTCTGAGGAGAACGACCCCAGCTCCTCCCAGTCTCTCCACACGAACTGAAGCCTCCTCATCCCGGGTCCCATTCGGGGTAAATCTCCCTCCCGCAGCCTCTCCGAGGGCCTCGACCTCCTTCCTAAAGTGCGGGGCCCGGTTTTGGTTGAGGCCTAGCGTGAGTTGTAAAGGTTTACCATAACCTAAAGGCTTCTGTACCCATTGCCTCTATTTATAAAGCCCTGGATCACAGGCAGTCTTTGAAAATACCCGACTTCAGTTGAGAGACGCAGCGCTTTTTGTTCTTTTATTTCTCTCACTTCAGACACACCGTGGTCCTCGATTGTCCCAGGTGTCAGTCTACGTGGGCGTCTCAGCAAAACAGTGTGACTCAATGCCTATTTCGGTGTGTCAGCAGAGGGAAGGCAGTGCTGGGAAACTGGGTGACAATGAAAAACAAAAAGACACGAAAAAATTCCACCCTGAACCGAGAACCAGCGCCGCAGCCTTCGTACCTCACCCGGGAGGGGAGTCCCATCCCACTTAAACATGTCCAGAACTCACGTCCTGACTCCCGCTCCCCCCATCGCCCACCCCCCTCAGGCTCGCTGACCTCCACTGGTTCCTAGTCCCAAACTCCTCCATTGTAAAATTCTCCATCCTGGTTTTCAAATCCCTCCTTGGCTCCCTCCCTATCTCTGTAACCTCCTCCAGCCCCTACACCCCTCCCTATCTCTGTAACCTCCTCCAGCCCCTACACCCCTCCCTATCTCTGTAACCTCCTCCAGCCCCTACACCCCTCCCTATCTCTGTAACCTCCTCCAGCCCCTACACCCCTCCCTATCTCTGTAACCTCCCCCAGCCCCTACACCCCTCCCTATCTCTGTAACCTCCCCCAGCCCCTACACCCCTCCCTATCTCTGTAACCTCCTCCAGCCCCTACACCCCCTCCCTATCTCTGTAACCCCCTTCAGCCCCTACACCCCTCCCTATCTCTGTAACCCCCTTCAGCCCCTACACCCCTCCCTATCTCTGTAACCTCCTCCAGCCCCTACACCCCTCCCTATCTCTGTAACCTCCTCCAGCCCCTACATCCCTCCCTATCTCTGTAACCTCCTCCAGCCCCTACACCCCTCCCTATCTCTGTAACCTCCTCCAGCCCCTACACCCCTCCCTATCTCTGTAACCTCCTCCAGCCCCTACACCCCTCCCTATCTCTGTAACCTCCCCCAGCCCCTACACCCCTCCCTATCTCTGTAACCTCCTCCAGCCCCTACACCCCTCCCTATCTCTGTGACCTCCTCCAGCCCCTACACCCCTCCCTATCTCTGTAACCTCCTCCAGCCCCTACACCCCTCCCTATCTCTGTAACCTCCACCAGCCCCTACACCCCTCCCTATCTCTGTAACCTCCTCCAGCCCCTACACCCCTCCCTATCTCTGTAACCCCCTCCAGCCCCTACACCCCTCCCTATCTCTGTAACCTCCTCCAGCCCCTACACTCCTCCCTATCTCTGTAACCTCCTCCAGCCCCTACACTCCTCCCTATCTCTGTAACCTCCTCCAGCCCCTACACCCCTCCCTATCTCTGTAACCTCCTCCAGCCCCTACACTCCTCCCTATCTCTGTAACCTCCTCCAGCCCCTACACCCCTCCCTATCTCTGTAACCTCCTCCAGCCCCTACACCCCTCCCTATCTCTGTAACCTCCTCCAGCCCCTACACCCCTCCCTATCTCTGTAACCTCCTCCAGCCCCTACACCCCTCCCTACCTCTGTAACCTCCTCCAGCCCCTACACCCCTCCCTATCTCTGTAACCTCCTCTAGCCCCTACACCCCTCCCTATCTCTGTAACCTCCTCCAGCCCCTACACCCCTCCCTATCTCTGTAACCTCCTCCAGCCCCTACACCCCTCCCTATTTCTGTAACCTCCTCCAGCCCCTACACCCCTCCCTATCTCTGTAACCTCCTCCAGCCCCTACACCCCTCCCTATCTCTGTAACCTCCACCAGCCCCTACACCCCTCCCTATCTCTGTAACCTCCTCCAGCCCCTACACCCCTCCCTACCTCTGTAACCTCCTCCAGCCCCTACACCCCTCCCTATCTCTGTAACCTCCTCCAGCCCCTACACCCCTCCCTATCTCTGTAACCTCCTCCAGCCCCTACACCCCTCCCTATCTCTGTAACCTCCTCCAGCCCCTACACCCCTCCCTATCTCTGTAACCTCCTCCAGCCCCTACACCCCTCCCTACCTCTGTAACCTCCTCCAGCCCCTACACCCCTCCCTATCTCTGTAACCTCCACCAGCCCCTACACCCCTCCCTATCTCTGTAGCCTCCTCCAGCCCCTACACCCCTCCCTATCTCTGTAACCTCCTCCAGCCCCTACACCCCTCCCTATCTCTGTAACCTCCTCCAGCCCCTACACCCCTCCCTACCTCTGTAACCTCCTCCAGCCCCTACACCCCTCCCTATCTCTGTAACCTCCTCCAGCCCCTACACCCCTCCCTATCTCTGTAACCTCCTCCAGCCCCTACACCCCTCCCTATCTCTGTAACCTCCTCCAGCCCCTACACCCCTCCCTATCTCTGTAACCTCCTCCAGCCCCTACACCCCTCCCTATCTCTGTAACCTCCTCCAGCCCCTACACCCCTCCCTATCTCTGTAACCTCCACCAGCCCCTACACCCCTCCCTATCTCTGTAACCTCCTCCAACCCCTACACCCCTCCCTACCTCTGTAACCTCCTCCAGCCCCTACACCCCTCCCTATCTCTGTAACCTCCTCCAGCCCCTACACTCCTCCCTATCTCTGTAACCTCCTCCAGCCCCTACACCCCTCCCTATCTCTGTAACCTCCTCCAGCCCCTACACCCCTCACTATCTCTGTAACCTCCACCAGCCCCTACACCCCTCCCTATCTCTGTAGCCTCCTCCAGCCCCTACACCCCTCCCTATCTCTGTAACCTCCTCCAGCCCCTACACCCCTCCCTATCTCTGTAACCTCCTCCAGCCCCTACACCCCTCCCTATCTCTGTAACCTCCTCCAGCCCCTACACCCCTCCCTATCTCTGTAACCTCCTCCAGCCCCTACACCCCTCCCTATCTCTGTAACCTCCTCCAGCCCCTACACCCCTCCCTATCTCTGTAACCTCCTCCAGCCCCTACACCCCTCCCTATCTCTGTAACCTCCTCCAGCCCCTACACCCCTCCCTATCTCTGTAACCTCCTCCAGCCCCTACACCCCTCCCTATCTCTGTAACCTCCACCAGCCCCTACACCCCTCCCTATCTCTGTAACCTCCTCCAGCCCCTACACCCCTCCCTACCTCTGTAACCTCCTCCAGCCCCTACACCCCTCCCTATCTCTGTAACCTCCTCCAGCCCCTACACCCCTCCCTATCTCTGTAACCTCCTCCAGCCCCTACACCCCTCCCTATCTCTGTAACCTCCTCCAGCCCCTACACCCCTCCCTATCTCTGTAACCTCCTCCAGCCCCTACACCCCTCCCTACCTCTGTAACCTCCTCCAGCCCCTACACCCCTCCCTATCTCTGTAACCCCCTCCAGCCCCTACACCCCTCCCTATCTCTGTAACCTCCTCCAGCCCCTACACCCCTACCTATCTCTGTAACCTCCTCCAGCCCCTGCACCCCTCCCTATCTCTGTAACATCCTCCAGCCCCTACATCCCTCCCTATCTCTGTAACCTCCTCCAGCCCCTACATCCCTCCCTATCTCTGTAACCTCCTCCAGCCCCTACACCCCTCCCTATCTCTGTAACCTCCCCCAGCCCCTACAACCCTCCCTATCTCTGTAACCCCCTCCAGCCCCCACACCCCTCCCTATCTCTGTAACCTCCTCCAGCCCCCCTACACCCCTCCCTATCTCTGTAACCTCCTCCAGCCCCCACACCCCTCCCTATCTCTGTAACCTCCTCCAGCCCCTACACCCCTCCCTATCTCTGTAACCTCCTCCAGCCCCTACACCCCTCCCTATCTCTGTAACCCCCTCCAGCCCCTACACCCCCTCCCTATCTCTGTAACCTCCTCCAGCCCCTACACCCCTACCTATCTCTGTAACCTCCTCCAGCCCCTGCACCCCTCCCTATCTCTGTAACATCCTCCAGCCCCTACATCCCTCCCTATCTCTGTAACCTCCTCCAGCCCCTACATCCCTCCCTATCTCTGTAACCTCCTCCAGCCCCTACACCCCTCCCTATCTCTGTAACCTCCCCCAGCCCCTACAACCCTCCCTATCTCTGTAACCCCCTCCAGCCCCCACACCCCTCCCTATCTCTGTAACCTCCTCCAGCCCCTACACCCCTCCCTATCTCTGTAACCTCCTCCAGCCCCTACACCCCTCCCTATCTCTGTAACCTCCGCCAGCCCCTACACCCCTCCCTATCTCTGTAACCTCCTCCAGCCCCTACACCCCTCCCTATTTCTGTAACCTCCTCCAGCCCCCTACACTCCTCCCCATCTCTGTAACCTCCTCCAGCCCTGACACCCCTCCCTATCTCTGTAACCTCCTCCAGCCCCTACACCCCTCCCTATTTCTGTAACCTCCTCCAGCCCCCTACACTCCTCCCCATCTCTGTAACCTCCTCCAGCCCCGACACCCCTCCCT
>NW_027598460.1:0-30000 GCF_964194155.1 Cetorhinus maximus
CCTCTCTCACACTGTCACTCTACCCTCTCTCACTCTATCACTCCATCCCTCTCTCACTCTGTCACTCCATCCCTCTCTCACTCCATCCCTCTCCCTCTGTCACTCCATCCCTCTCTCACACTGTCACTCCACCCTCTCTCACTCTATCACTCCATCCCTCTCTCACACTGTCACTCCATCCCT
Organism: Cetorhinus maximus; assembly: GCF_964194155.1. Lineage (NCBI taxonomy): Eukaryota > Metazoa > Chordata > Chondrichthyes > Lamniformes > Cetorhinidae > Cetorhinus > Cetorhinus maximus. The sequence goes on from NW_027598460.1 coordinate 184, forward strand.
CTCTCTCTCTCTGTCACTCCATCCCTCTCTCTCTCTGTCGCTCCATCCCTCTCTCTGTCTGTCACTCCATCCTCTCTCTCTGTCCACTCCACCCCTCTCTCTCTGTCACTCCATCCCTCTCACTCTGTCACTCTCTCTCTCTCTCTCTCTCTCTTTCTGTCTATGCCTCTCTCCTCTCACTGACACCCTCTTTATCCCTTTCCCTCTCTCTTGTCACTTTCTCTCCCTCTCTATCCCTCTCTCAGCCTTTCTCTCTCCCTCTCTATCTGTTGATCTCTCTTTCACTCCTCCTGCCTCTCTCGTGGGCTCGCTCACTCTCTGTCTGGCTCTCTGTCTCCCTCTTTCTCTCTCTCTCTCTCTCCCCTCTTTCTTTCTCTCTGTCTCTCTCTGTCTCTCTGTCTCTCTCACTCCTCAGGTTTAAGTGAATGCTCAACACATTGACAACAAGTGTTTTCAGGCATATAGAGCTAGTAACCTAACAGAGAGACCCGAGAGACCCATAATAGGAGTGATTGTTGAACACAGTCTGACCCCGAGCCCCATGAATATTACGGACAGGAGAGCAAAAGCTCGGTCAGAGACAGAGGTCTTAAGGATCGTCTGAAAAGAGAAAGAGAGAGAGGGAGAGAGAGAGAGAGCGTGTCCACCAACACACTCTCAAACAGATACTGGAGAGCCTGGCGAGAGGGGTAATCCCCCCTCCGATAGGGGAACAGGCTGCCCGGTGTCTGAGTGTAATGGGGGAGAGGTGGGTGAGAGGGGTTAATCAGATGAGGACAGCGTAGAGGGAGCTTTACTCTGCATCTAACCCCGTGCTGTACCTGTCCTGGGAGTGTTTGATGGGGACAGTGTAGAGGGAGTTTTACTCTGTATCTAACCCCGTGCTGTACCTGTCCTGGGAGTGTTTGATGGGGTCAGTGTAGAGGGAGTTTTACTCTGTATCTAACCCCGTGCCCTACCTGTCCTGGGAGTGTTTGATGGGGACAGTGTAGAGGGAGCTTTACTCTGTATCTAACCCCGTGCTGTACCTGTCCTGGGAGTGTTTGATGGGGTCAGTGTAGAGGGAGCTTTACTCTGTATCTAACCCCGGCTGTACCTGTCCTGGGAGTGTTTGATGGGGACAGTGTAGAGGGAGCTTTACTCTGTATCTAACCCCGTGCTGTACCTGTCCTGGGAGTGTTTGATGGGGACAGTGTAGAGGGAGCTTTACTCTGTATCTAACCCCGGGCTGTACCTGTCCTGGGAGTGTTTGATGGGGACAGTGTAGAGGGAGCTTTACTCTGTATCTAACCCCGTGCTGTACCTGTCCTGGGAGTGTTTGATGGAGACAGTGTAGAGGGAGCTTTACTCTGTATCTAACCCCGTGCTGTACCTGTCCTGGGAGTGTTTGATGGGGACAGTGTAGAGGGAGCTTTACTCTGTATCTAACCCCGTGCTGTACCTGTCCTGGAGTGTTTGATGGGGACGGTGTAGAGGGAGCGTTACTCTGTAATCTAACCCCATGGTGTAAATGCACTGGCAGTGTTTGATGGGGACAGAGTTGTTGTGTGGAATTTGCTGGTCAGGTTACATGGTTCCTTGGCTTGTGGTGGTCCTCCCTCCACGACATTAGCTGGATAAAAGTCATGTAAGGACAACTCCTTAGTGCTGGTGCTCGGACCCTGCTTCTCGTGGGCCCAATAGAGGTAATGGGCTGTGCGAGTGAATAATGTAAATCAGTGTAAGATAGGGACAGAAAACAAACATAGCTGGAATAACTCAGCATGTCTGACAGCATCTGCGGAGAGGGACACAGTTAATGTTTCAAGTCCGTATGACTCTTCATCGAACTAAAGAAAAATAGAAATGAGATGAAATATAAGCTGGTTGAGGGGGGGTGGGATAGGTAGAGATGGATAGAGGGCCTTCCCCTTTACTTGCACCCCCTCCTCACCGTCCAAGGGCTCAAACACTCCTTCAAGTGAAGCAGCATTTCACTTGCACTTCCTCAACTTAGTTTAGTGCATTCGTTGTGCTCCAATGCGGTTTCCTCTACATTGGAGAGACCAAACGCAGACTGGGTGACCGCTTTGCAGAATACCTTCGGTCTGTCCGCAGCATTATTCAGACCTCCCTGTCGCTTGCCATTTCAACACTCCATCCTGCTCTCACGCCCACATCTCCGTCCTTGGCCTGCTGCATTGTTCCAGTGAAGTCAACGCAAACTGGAGGAACAGCACCTCATCTTCCGACTAGGCACTTTACAGCCTTCCGGACTGAACATGGAGTTCAACAACTTTAGATCTTGAACTCTCGCCTCCATCCCCCACCCCTTTTCCGATCCCCCTTTTTCCAATAATTTATATATATATATATTTTATATATTTTTCTTTTCCTAACAATTTCTATCATTCTTAAATTTATTTCCATTCATTGTTTTTCTCCATTTTTTAGCCTATTTTGATCCCTTTCCCCCACCCCACCCCCGCTAGGGCCATCTGCCACTAGCTTGCTACCCTTAATGTCACCGATTAGCACATTCCTTAGCTAATATCACCACCGTCAACACCCCTTTGTCCTTTTGTCTATGACATCTTTGGCAATCTCTTCTTTGCCTCCACCTATCACTGGCCCCCTATCCAGCTCTACCTGTCCCACTGCCCCCCCCTCAACCAGCTTATATTTCACCTCATTGCCGTATTTCCTCAGTTGTGATGAAGAGTGACACGGACTCAAAACGTCAACTGCGTCCCTCTCTGCCGATGCTGTCAGGCCTGCTGAGATTTACTGGCTATTTTTGTTTCTGTTTCAGATTTCCAGCGCCGCAGTGTTTGGCTTTTTAAGATGGGGGGACAGACGCGGACGTGGGGTGCACGTGCGTTTCGTGTGTTTAAAACCATCGGAATGGCCTGGGCATCATGGACACCTGGTTACGGGAGGGCAGTTGAAGAGAGATGGATGTCCATCAGCAGGCAATAGTCGAATTCGTTGCCACAGAAGGCTGTGGAGGCCAGGTCATTGAGTGTATTTAAGACCGAGATAGATAGGTTCTTAATTGGTAAGGGGGTCAAAGGTTACGGGGAGAAGGCGGGAGAATGGGGTTGAGAAACTTATCGGCCGTGATTGAATGGCGGAGCAGACTCGATGGGCCGAATGGCCTAATTTCTGCTCCTATGGTCTTATGGACTATCAATATTCATTACCGGTCGTTAACGGGCAATCAATAATTATCAGAGTTTACCTCCGGCTGCATTACAACGTGAACTTGACTGTCTACAGTCGTTCATATGAAATGGGAATCAACCTCCGCGTCTTCGTAACTATCTCCGCTGTATTGGTCGCCATAGCGATGGATGAAACTTCCCTCACTATAAAATCTGGATACCTGCGTGTATTCGTCAGAGGTGACTCCGGGCCTGGTCCACATCCCTCGTTGCGAGGGCCGTAAACTCGACTGCCTCTTCCCCTCCAGCCGTGGTCTCGTGTGGCTTTCTCCTGTTTTCTCCAGGCCGCACTAAGCCCTCAGCGAGTTCAACAGACCCCCGCCCACCACCCCCAGGACATTGCGTCGTTGAGAAATCCCCCCAACGGATTGGCATAGTCGGCAGGATCACGCGCCCCCCCTCCCCGGTTCACCGGGTGAAGGCCTGGAGGGTGGTCTGGGCCGAACCGACGGCGTCGGTGTTGGACAGAGGCGCAAGAGGGGGCCGGGGGCCGGCGATTTGAAGTCCCCGCGAGACAGAGCGAACGCCTGGGCTGGACAGAGGATTTGGCGCGGGCCAGAGGGCGAGATCAGGGTTGGGGTGCTGGGTGCTCTGGTTTTGGCTGGTTGGGGCAGTTCGCTGCCTGTTGACCCCGTGGGTGCTACGGTGGGGGTGGGGGTTTGGGTGGGCGTGTATAACCGTAACCGTGGATGGGAAGTCTGCCGGTGTGGGGTGAGGGGGCGGGGTGAGGGGAAACCGTACCTGAGGAAACCTGGTGGAGCAGGCCGGAAGCCTTCCAGGCCTCCTGAGCCGAACACGTCGGGGGGATATAAATACGCCTAAATCGGTGGAGGAAAACGTTCCGGGGGGGCAGCTGGGACCCCGTGGGCCTCAGAGAGAGCGGCGGGAGAAGCAAAGGAGCAAGAGCGATGTAGAGTCACCTCAGTGTGTAGAGCGGGGGAAAGGATCGGTGGGTGGGAGGCCTCAGCGCGCCTAGAAAGTGTCCCGGGACCCTCAGGCCCTAAACCGCCCCCCCGCCTACAGCGAGGAATCCGCCCCACCCACCCACCCCCCCCCACTCCCTCCCCGACGTTCTCAGGACAGGGCAATAGATACCTGAGCGAGGAGGCCTTCCATGTGGGCCCATCTATGGCAACCGAGCCTAATGGAGCCACTACCCGTAGATACCAGGCCCTTTCCAACACTGGGAAAACAAACTAGATTCAAAGACACCCCCTGCCCTAAAAGAGAGAGAGAGAGAGAGAGATGCCAATTTGGGCTCCTGGGCTAAATTAAAGGAATTGGACGGAGTGGTTAGCAAGGGATGTACACCTCCTAGGTCCAGGCCCAAATCTCCCAAGCGCACACATGGGACAGGCTAGTGGACAACCTTAAGAAAGGGGACGTGGACCCCAAACATTAATGCTGCCTGGGAGGCAAGGGAGGTGGGCAGCAGACAATGACTTTAGGCAGGCAGTTCGCAGAGTCACACACAGTGTAGAAGAGGCCCTTCAGCCCATCGAGTCTGCACCGACACTGTAAGAAACACCTGACCTACCTCCCTAATCCCCATTGACCAGCACTTGGCCCCATAGCCTTGAATGTTTATGAGGTGCCAAGTGCTCATCCAGGTACTTTTTAAAGGATGTGAGGCTAACCCGCCTCCACCACCCTCCCAGGCAGCGCATTCCAGACCCTCACCACCCTCTGGGTTAAAACGTTTTTCCTCACATCCACCCCCTAAACCTCCTGACCCTCACCTTGAACTTATGTCCCCCTCGTGACTGACCCTTCAACTAAGGGGAACAGCTGCTCCCTATCCACCCTGTCCATGCCCCTCATAATCTTGTACACCTCGATCAGGTCGCCCCTCAGTCTTCTCTGCTCCAACGAAAACAACCCAAGTCTATCCGACCTCTCTTCATAACTTAAACGTTTCAACCCAGGCAACATCCTGGTGAATCTCCTCTGTACCCCCTCCAGTGCAATCACATCCTTCCTATAATGTGGCGACCAGAACTGCACACAGTACTCCAGCTGTGGCCTCACCAAGGTTCTATACAACTCCAACATGACCTCGCTACTTTTGTAATCTATGCCTCGATTGATAAAGGCAAGTGTCCCGTAAGCCTTTTTCACCACCCCACTAACATACCCCTCCGCCTTCAGAGATCTATGGACACACACGCCAAGGTCCCTTTGTTCCTCAGAACTTCCTAGTGTCATGCCGTTCATTGAATACTTCCTTGTCAAATTACTCCTTCCAAAGTGTACCACCTCACACTTTTCAGGGTTAAATTCCACCTGCCGCTTATCTACCCATTTGACCATCCCGTCTATATCTTCCTGTAGCCCAAGACACTCAACCTCACTGTTAACCACACGGCCAATCTTTGTGTCATCCGCAAACTTACTAATCCTACTCCCCACATAGTCATCTATGTTGTTTATATAAATGACGAATAATAGGGGACTGAGCACAGATCCCTGTGGTACCCCACTGGACACTGGCTTCCAGTCACTAAAGCATCCTTCAGTCATCACCCTCTGTCTCCTACAACTAAGCCAATTTTGAATCCACCATATCACATTACCCTGTATCCCATGTGCATTTGCCTTCTTTATAAGTCTCCCATGTGGGACCTTGTCAAAGGCTTTGCTGAAATCCATATAAACTACATCAACTACACTACCCTCATCTACACTCCAGTTGAGGTAAGAGCAGGAAAACCAGCCCCCAATTGGAATTATATAATGCTGGGTCAGCGACAGGAGGGGGAGAATAGCCCCCAGGAGAGACTATGGACCAGGTACCGGGGGTATTCAGGACAGGATAGCCCCTCTAAGGATGACGCCCCATTTCTGAAGATCCTCAAAGATGGGCTCTCCAAAAAAACCACCAGGATATTTTCACAATGGAGCGGGGGTGGGGTCGGGGTAGCGGACACCAGAGGCCCTGCCGAACTGGTCTTGTCAGATCGATAACGACACCCAGGTTCCTCCCACTCCACACCAAACATTCGCCACAGCTGGCACTGTGTGTGTGTGTGTGTGTGTGTGCCTTGAGACAAGACACAACCGGGCGTTAGGATCACCAGGGCACGGGCCACAAAAAAGTACAGCACAGGACCAGGCCCTTCGGCCCTCCAAGCCTGCGCCGATCATACTGCCCGTCAAACTAAAACATTTTGCACTTCCAGGGTCCGTATCCCTCTATTCCCCATCCTATTCATGTATTTGTCAAGCTGCCTCTTAAACCCCACTATCGTACCTGCTTCCACCACCTCCTCTGGCAGCGAATTCCAGACACTCACTACCCTCTGCGTAAAAAACTTGCCCCACACATCTCCTCTATAGTTTTCTCCTCTCACCTTAAATCTATGTCCCCCTAGATATTGACTCTTCCACCCTGGGAAAAAAGCTTCTGACTATCTGCTCTGTCCATGCCACTAATAATTTTGTAAACTTCTATCAAGTCTCCGTCGCTCTAGTGAGAACAATCCGAGTTTCTCCAACCTCTCCTCATAGCTAATAACCTCCAGACCAGGCAGCATCCTGGTAAACCTCCTCCGCACCCTCTCCAATGCCTCCATATCCTTCTGGTAATGTGGTGACCAGAATTGCACGCAATATTCCAAGTGTGGCCTAACCAAGGTTCTATACAGCTGCAACATGACTTCCCAGCTTTTATACTCAATACCCCTGCCGATGAAGGCAGGCATGCCATATGCCTTCCTGACTACCTTATCCACCTGCGTTGCCACTTTCAGTGACCTGTGGACCTGTACACCCAGATCCCTCTGCCCGTCGATGCACTTAAGGGTTCTGCCATTTACTGTGTAATTCCTGCCTGTATTAGACCTTCCAAAATGCATTACCTCACATTTGTCCGGATTAAACTCCATCTGCCATTTCTCCGCCCAAGTCTCCAACCGATCTATATCCCATTGTATCCTTTGACAATCCTCTTCACTATCTGCAACTCCTCCAACCTGAGTGTCTAAGAAGAGACTGCCAAAGATGTCATAGACAAAAGGACAAAGGGGTGCTGACGGTGGTGATATTATATAAAGGATGTGCTAATGGGGGCATTAAGAGTAGCAAGCTAGTGGCAGATGGCTCTAGCGGGGGTGGAGTGGGGCGGGGAAGGGATCGAAATGGGCTAAAAGGTGGAGATGAAACAATAGATCAAAATAAATTATAAAATAGGAGGGAAAAGAAAAATATATTTGTAAAACAAAATTTTAAATTATTCGAAAAAGGAGGGTCGGAAAGGGGGTGGGGATGGAGGAGAGAGTTCATGATCTAAAGTTGTTGAACTCAATATTCAGTCCGGATGGCTGTAAAGTGCCCAGTTGGAAGATGAGGTGCTGTTCCTCCAGTTTGCGTTGAGCTTCACTGGAACAATGCAGCAGGCCAAGGACGGACATGTGGGCAAGAGAACAGGGTGGAGTGTTAAAGTGGCAAGCGACAGGGAGGTCTGGGTCAAGCTTGTGGACAGACCGAAGGTGTTCCGCAAAGCGGTCACCCAGTCTGTGTTTGGTCTCTCCAATGTAGAGGAAACCGCATTGGGAGCAGCGAATGCAGTAGACTCAATTGAGGGAAGTGCAAGTGAAATGCTGCTTCACTTGAAAGGAGTGTTTGGGCCCTTGGACGGTGAGGAGAAGGGGCGGGAGTAAAGGGGCTGGCCCTCTGTCTAGCTCTACCTGTCCCACACCCACGCTCGATACATGCCACGGGGCGAGACCCGGGCACGTTTGCCATCTCTGTAGGCAAGGGAAGCTGATGGGCAGGCCGATGACTGATAGGGGAGCGGGGGAAGCTATCCCCGTCTGTGGACCAATATGTTCCTGGATGTACAGAGGCCTGGGGAGTCACGGGGCCAGACTGTGGGAGGGTCTGGATAAAACCCCTGAATCATTCCGGGACCCTCCCACCAGTACCCCATATATGCAGAGGTGAGGGAGATCGTGACAGGTCTCTCCAAGCAGGTTGACACAGCGCAAACGAAACCAACTCCCCAGTTTAGCCAGTCCGCACACCAGTACCCAATCGATCGCCGATTATACCGCCCTCTAGAGGGTCACCCCCACCCCCACCTCCCGAATCCACCCCATCATCACCAGCCCGGCAACTGTATTCACAGAGTCACACACAGAGCAGAAGAGGCCCTTCGGCCCATCGAGTCTGCACCGACCACTGTGAGAAACACCTGACCTACCTCCCTAATCCCCATCGACCAGCACTTGGCCCCATAGCCTTGAATGTTGATGAGGTGCCAAGTGCTCATCCAGGTACTTTTTAAAGGATGTGAGGCTAACCCGCCTCCACCACCCTCCCAGGCAGCGCATTCCAGACCCTCACCACCCTCTGGGTCAAAAAGTTTTCCCTCACATCCCCCCCCCTAAACCTCCTGCCCCTCACCTTGAACTTATGTCCTCCCTCGTGACTGACCCTTCAACTAAGGGGAACAGCTGCTCCCTATCCACCCTGTCCATGCCCCTCATAATCTTGTACACCTCGATCAGGTCGCCCCTCAGTCTTCTCTGCTCCAACGAAAACAACCCAAGTCTATCCAACCTCTCTTCATAACTTAAATGTTTCATCCCAGGCAACATCCTGGTGAATCTCCTCTGCACCCTCTCCAGTGCAATCACATCCTTCCTATAACGTGGCGACCAGAACTGCACACAGTACTCCAGCTGTGGCCTCACCAAGGTTCTATACAACTCCAACATGACCTCCCTACTTTTGTAATCTATGCCTCGATTGATAAAGGCAAATGTCCCTTATGCCTTTTTCACCACCCCACTAACATGCCCCTGCGCCTTCAGAGATCTAGGGACACACACGCCAAGGTCCCTTTGTTCCTCAAGACTTCCTAGTGCCATGCCGTTCATTGAACACACCTCCGAATCCACCCCATTGTCACCAGCCCGGCACCCATATTGAACGATCTCAAGCTAGAACACGGGGTCTATCCTGCTCTGGGTATCACTGATGGTTCCTGGTCCCTCTCCGCTAGATGAGAGCTCCCAAGACCAGCTCACTTTTACCATGGGTGACCTAGACACAGCTACCGCAGGCTTTGTACAACAAGCCTACCATATTTCGCCGGGAGGGCGATGAGGTTACCCGAGAATATTACCACAAGACCGGGTAGGATCCAGTTAAGGACCAGGTCAGACGGTACCTGGGATGAAACGTTTAGGTTATGAAGAGAGGTTGGATAGACTTGGGTTGTTTTCGTTGGAGCAGAGAAGACTGAGGGGTGACCTGATCGAGGGGTACGAGGTTATGAGGGGCATGGACAGGGGTGGATAGGGAGCAGCTGTTCCCCCTTAGTTGAAGGGTCAGTCACGAAGGGGGACATAAGTTCAAGGTGAGGGGCAGGAGGTTTAGGGGGGGGGATGTGAGGAAAAGCTTTTTTACCCAGAGGGTGGTGAGGGTCTGGACTGCGCTGCCTGGGAGGGTGGTGGAGGCGGGTTAGCCTCACATCCTTTAAAAAAGTACCTGGATGAGCACTTGGCACCTCATCAACATTCAAGGCTATGGGGCCAAGTGCTGGTCAATGGGAGTAGGGAGGTAGGTCAGGTGTTTCTCACAGTGGTCGGCGCAGACTCGATGGGCTGAAGGGCCTCTTCTGCTCTGTGTGATTCTGTGAAAGAGAGAGACAGAGTGGGAGACAGAGAGAGAGACAGACAGAGACACAGACAGAGATAGAGATACAGAGAGAGAGGGAGACAGAAAGAGAGAGAGGGAGAGACAGGCAGATGGACAGAGTGTTTCAGACAGAGAGAGAGAGAGACAGAGAGAGAGAGAGACAGAGAGAGAGAGAGACAAAGAGAGAGAGAGACACAGAGAGAGAGAGACAGAGCGAGAGAGACAGAGAGAGACAGAGCGAGAGAGAGAGACAGAGAGAGACAGAAAGTGAGAGAGGGAGAGACAGACGGACAGACAGAGAGTTTCAGAAAGACAGACAGATAGAGAGAGAGAGAGACAGAGAGAGAGAAAGAGACAGAGAGAGAGACAGAGAGAGAGACAGAGAGAGACAGAGAGAGAAACAGAGAGAGAGAGAGAGACAGAGAGGGAGAGACATACAGACAGAGTATCAGACAGACAGACAGATAGACAGAGAGAGAGAGAGAGACAGAGAGAGAGAGAGAGAGAGAGAGAAAGAGAGACAGACAGAAAGAGAGAGAGAGGGAGAGACAGACAGATGGACAGAGAGTTTCAGAGTGAGGGAAAGACAGAGAGAGAGAGAGAGACAGAAAGAGTGAGAGAGAGACAGAGAGAGAGAGAGTGAGAGAGAGAGACAGAGAGAGAGAGTGAGAGAGAGCGAGAGACAGAGAGCGAGAGAGACAGAGAGAAAGAGAGACAGAGAGCGAGAGACAGAGAGAGACAGAAAGAGAGAGACAGAGAGAGAGACAGAGAGAGAGAGACAGAGAGAGTGAGAGAAAGACAGAGAGAGAGAGAGAGACAGAAAGAGTGAGAGAGAGAGACAGAAAGAGTGAGAGAGAGAGACAGAGAGAGAGTGAGAGAGAGACAGAGAGAGAGAGACAGAGAGAGAGACAGAGAGAGAGACAGAAAGAGTGAGAGAGAGAGACAGAAAGAGTGAGAGAGAGAGACAGAGAGAGAGAGACAGAGAGACAGAGAGAGAGACAGAGAGAGAGAGACAGAGAGAGACAGAGAGACAGAGAGAGAAACAGAGAGAGAGAGACAGAGAGAGAGAGAGAAGACAGAGAGAGAGAGACAGAGAGACAGAGAGAGAGACAGAGAGAGAGAGACAGAGAAACAGAGAGAGAGAAACAGAGAGAGAGAGACAGAGAGAGAGAGTGAGAGAGAGAGAGAGAGAGGAAGACAGAGAGAGAGAGAGGAAGACAGAGAGAGAATAATGATTTGGGGAAAGTGAGTATCCTCCCCTCAGGAATGAAGCCATGTTCTCGGGCCAGAGGAAGGTGGGAAGGGGGTCTGGGAAAGACTGGGCACCGGGAAGCGAGCCTCCCCTGCTGCTGACCGCTGGTAACCGAGTGACCCGGCCAGTGTCACAGGCCACCCTCCTCCCTGTGAACTCGCCGGCATCAAGGGGCAGCACGCCAACCCGCCTAGGCCATCTGGGCCTTCACCCTCACCCACCCAGCGGCCCACCAGGGAGTGGCGGGGTCTGCACGGCCAGGGAGAGTCCGGCCGGCACGGAGGGCGGGGGAGGTCAGCGGCAGTGGGGGTATCGCCCGGTATCTCCCCGCCTCTGGCCGGACACGGAGTGGGGGGGCTTAAGGGGGTCGGCCAAAACGGGCACCGGGGAAGACGAGGGGTCCCCCGGGGGGGCCTGCGGTGAGGGGTTAAGCCTGGGCAGCTGGGTGAGGGGGTCCTGAGGGTAGGGCATGCGCCCACGTGGGTAGAGGCTGGCGCCAGGGACGATACTGAGAGACCCCCGGGCGTAGGTGGGTGGCGTGCGGGGCACGGAGAGGAGGCCGGTCAGGGTCCGAGGGGGTGCGAGAGGGCCATTATTGGCAAGGCCGGTGCGGGGCTGACGTTGGGTAAAAGGGGTGAAGGAGGGGGGCGGTGGGAGCTGTGCCATTGGTCTACCCCAGGGGGATGGGGAGGGAGACCAAGACCCCCCCTCCCGGCTCCCTCTGCCCATAGCACGACGGCGGGTAGGTCAGGGGTCCACCCTCAGTGCCAGGTTTGAGGTCCGGTGCCCGCGGGCATCTTGCCATCAGGAACGGTCAAGGCTGAATGACCGGGGTCAGCGCCAGGACAGGATCGCAGGACCTCACACATAGCAGGAGAGGCCCTTCAGCCCATCGAGTCTGCGCCGACCACTGCGAGAAACACCTGACCTACCTCCCTAATCCCATTGTCCAGCACTTGGCCCCATAGCCTTGAACGTTGATGAGGTGCCAAGTGCTCATCCAGGTGCTTTTTAAAGGATGTGAGGCTAACCCGCCTCCACCACCCTCCCAGGCAGCGCATTCCAGACCCTCACCACCCTCTGGGTAAAAAAGTTTTTCCTCGCATCCCCCCCCCTAAACCTCTTGCCCCTCACCTTGAACTTATGTCCCCCTCGTGACTGACCCTTCAACTGAGGGGAAAAGCTGCTCCCTATCCATCCCTGTCCATGCCCCTCATAATCTTGTACACCTCGATCAGGTCGCCCCTCAGTCTTCTCTGCTCCAACGAAAACAACCCAAGTCTATCCAACCTCTCTTCATAACTTAAAGGTTTCATCCCATGCATCCCCGTGCTGTACCTGTCCTGGGAGTGCTTGATGGGGACAGTGTAGGGGGAGCTTTACTCTGTATCTAACACCGTGCTGTACCTGTCCTGGGAGTGTTTGATGGGGACAGTGTAGAGGGAGATTTACTCTGTATCTAACCCCGTGCTGTACCTGTCCTAGGAGTGTTTGATGATGACAGTGTAGAGGGAGATTTACTCTGTATCTAACCCCGTGCTGTACCTGTCCTGGGAGTGTCGATGGGGACAGTGTAGAGGGAGCTTTACTCTGTATCTAACCCCGGGCTGTACCTGTCCTGGGAGTGTTTGATGGGGACAGGGTAGAGGCAGATTTACTCTGTATCTAACCCCGTGCTGTACCTGTCCTGGGAGTGTTTGATGGGGACAGTGTAGAGGGAGCTTTACTATGTATCTTACCCCTTGTTGTAGCTGTCCTGGGAGCGTTTGATGGAAACAGTGTAGAGGGAGCTTTACTCTGTATCTAACCCTGTGCTGTATCTGACTGGGAGTGTTTGATGGGGACAGTGTAGAGGGAGCTTTACTCTGTATCTAACCCCTTGCTGTAACTGTCCTGGGAGTGTTTGAAGGGGACAGTGTAGGGGGAGATTTACGCTGTATCTAACCCCGTGCTGTACCTGTCCTGGGAGTGTTTGATGGGGACAGTGTAGAGGGAGCTTTACTCTGTATCTAACCCCTTGCTGTAACTGTCCTGGGAGTGTTTGAAGGGGACAGTGTAGGGGGAGATTTACGCTGTATCTAACCCCGTGCTGTACCTGTCCTGGGAGTGTTTGATGGGGACAGTGTAGAGGGAGATTTACTCTGTATCTAACCCCGTGCTGTACCTGTCCTGGGAGTGTTTGATGGGGACAGTATAGAGGGAGATTTACTCTGTATCTAACCCCGCGCTGTACCTGTCCTGGGAGTGTTTGATGAGGACAGTGTAGAGGGAGATTTACTCTGTATCTAACCCTGTGCTGTACCTGTCCTGGGAGTGTCGATGGGGACAGTGTAGAGGGGGCTTTACTCTGTATCTAACCCCGCGCTGTACCTGTCCTGGGAGTGTTTGATGGGGACAGTGTAGAGGGAGATTTGCTCTGTATCTAACCCCGTGCTGTACCTGACCTGGGAGTGTTTGATGTGGCCAGTGTAGCGGGAGCTTTACTCTGTATCTAACCCCGTGCTGCACCTGACCTGGGAGTGTTTGATGGGGACAGTGTTGAGAGATGTTTACAGAAAGACAGAGAGAGAAAAAGACAGAGAGAGAGAGAGAGACAGAGAGAGAGAGACAAAAAGAGAGAGAGAGAGAGACAGAGAGAGAGACAGAGAGAGAGAGAGACAGAACGAGTGAGAGAGAGAGAGACAGAGCGAGAGAGAGAGACATAAAGAGGGAGAGAGAGAGAGACAGAGAGAATTACGATTTGGGAATAATTTCATGGGGAGATGTGTGATGGGGACAGTGTAGAGGGAGCTGTACTCTGTATCTAACCTCGTGATGTACCTGTCCTGGGAGTGTTTGATGGGGACTGTGTAGAGGGAGCTTTACTCTGTATCTAACCCCGTTCTGTACCTGTCCTGGGAGTGTTTGAATGGGACTGTGTAGAGGGAGCTTTACTCTGTATCTAACCGCGTTCTGTACCTGTCCTGGGAGTGTTGGATGGGGACAGTGTAGAGGGAGCTTTACTCTGTATCTAACCCCGTGCTGTACCTGTCCTGGGAGTGTTTGATGGGGACGGTGTAGAGGGAGCTTTACTCTGTATCTAACCCCGTGCTGTACCTGTCCTGGGAGTGTCGATGGGGACAGTATAGAGGGGGCTTTACTCTGTATCTAACCCCGTGCTGTACCTGACCTGGGAGTGTTTGATGGGGACAGTGTAGAGGCAGATTTCCTCTGTATCTAACCCCGTGCTGTACCTGTCCTGGGAGTGCTTGATAGGGACAGTGTAGAGGGAGCTTTACTCTGTATCTTACCCCGTGTTGTAGCTGTCCTGGGAGTGTTTGATGTGGCCGGTGTAAAGGGAGCTTTACTCTGTACCTAACCACGTGCTGTTCCTGTCCTGGGAGTGTATGATGGGGACAGTGTAGAGGGAGCTTTACTCTGTATCTAACCCCGTGTTGTACCTGTCCTGGGAGTGTTTGATGGGCACGGTGTAGAGGGGGCTTTACTCTGTATCTAACCCCGTGCTGTACCTGTCCTGGGAGTGTTTGATGGCAACAGTGTAGAGAAGCATTATTCTGTATCTAACCCCGTGCTGTACCTGTCCTGGGAGTGTTTGATGGGGAGGGTGTAGAGGGAGCTTTACTCTGTATCTAACCCCGTGCTGTCCCTGTCCTTGGAGTGTTTGATGCGGACATTGTAGAGGGAGCATTACTCTGTATCTTACCCCGTGTTGTACCTGTCCTGGGAGTGTTTGATGGGCACGGTTTAGCGGGAGCTTTACTCTGTATCTAACGCCGCACTGCACCTATCCTGGGAGTATTTGATCGGGACCGTGTAGAGGGAGCTTTACTCTGTATCTAACCCCGTGCTGTACCTGTCCTGGGAATGTTTGATGGGGACAGTGTAGAGGTAGCTTTACTCTGTATCTAACCCTGTGCTGTACCTGTCCTGGGAGTGTCGATGGGGAAAGTGTAGAGGGAGCTTTACTCTGTATCTAACCCCGTGCTGTACCTGTCCTGGGAGTGTTTGATGGGGACAGTGTAGAGGGAGCTTTACTCTGTATCTAACCCCGTGCTGTACCTGTCCTGGGAGTGTTTGATGAGGAGAGTGTAGAGGGAGATTTACTCTGTATCTAACCCCGTGCTGCACCTGACCTGGGAGTGTTTGATGGGGACATTGTAGAGAGAGGTTTACAGATCGACAGAGAGAGAAAAAGACAGATAGAGACAGAGAGAGAGAGAGAGACAGAGAGAGAGAGACAAAAAGAGAGAGAGAGAGAGACAGAGAGAGAGAAAGAGAGACAGAGAGAGAGAGAGACAGAACGAGTGAGAGAGAGAGAGACAGAGCGAGAGAGAGAGACAAAAAGGGTGAGAGAGAGAGAGACAGAGAGAATTACGATTTCGGAATAATTTCATGGGGAGATGTGTGATGGGGACAGTGTAGAGTGAGCTTTACTCTGTATCTAACCCCGTGCTGCACCTGTCCTGGGAGTGTTTGATGGGGAATGTGTAGAGGGAGCTTTACTCTGTATCTAACCCCGTGCTGTACCTGTCCTGGAAGTGTCGATGGGGACAGTGTAGAGGGGGCTTTACTCTGTATCTAACCCCGGGCTGTACCTGTCCTGGGAGTGTTTGATGGGGACAGTGTAGAGGCAGATTTCCTCTGTATCTAACCCCGTGCTATACCTGTCCTGGGAGTGTTTGATGGGGACGGTGTAGAGGGAGCTTTACTCTGTATCTAACCCCGTGCTGTACCTGTCCTGGGATTGTTTGATGGGGACAGTATAGAGGGAGCTTTACTCTGTATCTAACCCCGTCCTGTACCTGTCCTGGGAGTGTTTGATGGGGACGGTGTAGAGGGAGATTTACTCTTTATCTTGCCCCGTGTTGTAGCTGTCCTGGGAGTGTTTGATGTGGCCGGTGTAAAGGGAGCTTTACTCTGTACCTAACCCCGTGCTGTTCCTGTCCTGGGAGTGTATGATGGGGACAGTGTAGAGGGAGCTTTACTCTGTAACTAACCCCGTGTTGTACCTGTCCTGGGAGTGTTTGATGGGCACGGTGTAGAGGGGGCTTTACTCTGTATCTAACCCCGTACTGTACCTGTCCTGGGAGTGTTTGATGTGGCTGGTGTAGAGGGAGCTTTACTCTGTATCAAACCCCGTGCTGTACCTGTCCTGGGAGTGTTTGATGGGGACAGTGTAGAGGGAGCTTTACTCTGTTTCTAACCCCGTGCTTTACCTGTGCTGGGAGTGTCGATGGGGACAGTGTAGAGGGGGCTTTACTCTGTATCTAACCCCGTGCTGTACCTGTCCTGGGAGTGATTGATGGGGACAGTGTAGAGGGAGATTTACTCTGTATCTAACCCCTTGCTGTACCTGTCCTGGGAGTGTTTGATGGGGACAGTGTAGAGGGAGTTTTACTCTGTATCTTACCCCATGTTGTACCTGTCCTTGGAGTGTTTGATGGAGACAGTGTAGAGGGAGCTTTACTCTGTATCTAACCCCGTGCTGTATCTGACAGGGAGTGTTTGATGGGGACAGTGTAGAGGGAGCTTTACTCTGTATCTAGCCCCGTGCTGTACCTGTCCTGGGAGTGTTTGATGGGGACACTGTAGAGGGAGATTTACTCTGTATCTAACCTCGTGCTGTACCTGTCCTGGGAGTGTTTGATGGCGACAATGTAGCGGGAGCTATACTCTCTATCTAACCCCGTGCTGTACCTGTCCTGGGAGTGTCGATGGGGACAGTGAAGAGGGGGCTTTACTCTGTATCTAACTGCGTGCTGTACCTGTCCTTGGAGTGTTTGATGGGGACAGTGCAGAGGGAGCTTTACTCTGTATCTTACCCCATGTTGTACCTGTCCTGGGAGTGTTTGATGGGGACGGTGTAGAGGCAGATTTCCTCTGTATCTAACCCCGTGCTATACCTGTCCTGGGAGTGTTTGATGGGGACGGTGTAGAGGGAGCTTTACTCTGTATCTAACCCCGTGCTGTACCTGTCCTGGAAGTGTCGATGGGGACAGTGTAGAGGGGGCTTTACTCTGTATCTAACCCCGTTCTGTACCTGTCCTGGGAGTGTTTGATGGGGACAGTGTAGAGGCAGATTTCCTCTGTATCTAGCCCCGTGCTGTACCTGTCCTGGGAGTGTTTGATGGGGACACTGTAGAGGGAGATTTACTCTGTATCTAACCTCGTGCTGTACCTGTCCTGGGAGTGTTTGATGGCGACAATGTAGCGGGAGCTTTACTCTCTATCTAACCCCGTGCTGTACCTGTCCTGGGAGTGTCGATGGGGACAGTGAAGAGGGGGCTTTACTCTGTATCTAACTGCGTGCTGTACCTGTCCTTGGAGTGTTTGATGGGGACAGTGCAGAGGGAGCTTTACTCTGTATCTTACCCCATGTTGTACCTGTCCTGGGAGTGTTTGATGGAGACAGTGTAGAGGGAGATTTACTCTGTATCTAACCCCGTGCTGTACCTGTCCTGGGAGTGTTTGATGGGGACATTGTAGAGCGGGCTTTACTCTGTATCTAACCCAGTGCTGTACCTGTCCTGCGAGTGTTTGATGGGTACAGAGTAGAGTGAGCTTTACTCTGTATCTAACCCCGTGCTGTACCTGTCCTGGGAGTGTTTGATGGGGACAGTGTAGAGGGAGCTTTACTCTGTATCTTACCCCTTGTTGTAGCTGTCCTGGGAGCGTTTGATGGAAACAGTGTAGAGGGAGCTTTACTCTGTATCTAACCCTGCGCTGTATCTGACTGGGAGTGTTTGATGGGGACAGTGTAGAGGGAGCTTTACTCTGTATCTAACCCCTTGCTGTAACTGTCCTGGGAGTGTTTGAAGGGGACAGTGTAGGGGGAGATTTACTCTGTAACTAACCCCGTGCTGTACCTGTCCTGGGAGTGTTTGATGGGGACAGTGTAGAGGGAGATTTACTCTGTAACTAACCCCGTGCTGTACCTGTCCTGGGAGTGTTTGATGGGGACAGTATAGAGGGAGATTTACTCTGTATCTAACCCCGCGCTGTACCTGTCCTGGGAGTGTTTGATGAGGACAGTGTAGAGGGAGATTTACTCTGTATCTAACCCTGTGCTGTACCTGTCCTGGGAGTGTCGATGGGGACAGTGTAGAGGGGGCTTTACTCTGTATCTAACCCCGCGCTGTACCTGTCCTGGGAGTGTTTGATGGGGACAGTGTAGAGGGAGATTTGCTCTGTATCTAACCCCGTGCTGTACCTGACCTGGGAGTGTTTGATGTGGCCAGTGTAGCGGGAGCTTTACTCTGTATCTAACCCCGTGCTGCACCTGACCTGGGAGTGTTTGATGGGGACAGTGTTGAGAGATGTTTACAGAAAGACAGAGAGAGAAAAAGACAGAGAGAGAGAGAGAGAGACAGAGAGAGAGAGACAAAAAGAGAGAGAGAGAGACAAAGAGAGAGAGACAGAGAGAGAGAGAGACAGAACGAGTGAGAGAGAGAGAGACAGAGCTAGAGAGAGAGACATAAAGAGGGAGAGAGAGAGAGACAGAGAGAATTACGATTTGGGAATAATTTCATGGGGAGATGTGTGATGGGGACAGTGTAGAGGGAGCTGTACTCTGTATCAAACCTCGTGATGTACCTGTCCTGGGAGTGTTTGATGGGGACTGTGTAGAGGGAGCTTTACTCTGTATCTAACCCCGTTCTGTACCTGTCCTGGGAGTGTTTGAATGGGACTGTGTAGAGGGAGCTTTACTCTGTATCTAACCGCGTTCTGTACCTGTCCTGGGAGTGTTGGATGGGGACAGTGTAGAGGGAGCTTTACTCTGTATCTAACCCCGTGCTGTGCCTGTCCTGGGAGTGTTTCATGGGGACGGTGTAGAGGGAGCTTTACTCTGTATCTAACCCCGTGCTGTACCTGTCCTGGGAGTGTTTGATGGCAACAGTGTAGAGAAGCATTATTCTGTATCTAACCCCGTGCTGTACCTGTCCTGGGAGTGTTTGATGTGGCCGGTGTAAAGGGAGCTTTACTCTGTACCTAACCACGTGCTGTTCCTGTCCTGGGAGTGTATGATGGGGACAGTGTAGAGGGAGCTTTACTCTGTATCTAACCCCGTGTTGTACCTGTCCTGGGAGTGTTTGATGGGCACGGTGTAGAGGGGGCTTTACTCTGTATCTAACCCCGTGCTGTACCTGTCCTGGGAGTGTTTGATGGCAACAGTGTAGAGAAGCATTATTCTGTATCTAACCCCGTGCTGTACCTGTCCTGGGAGTGTTTGATGGGGACGGTGTAGAGGGAGCTTTACTCTGTATCTAACCCCGTGCTGTCCCTGTCCTTGGAGTGTTTGATGCGGACATTGTAGAGGGAGCTTTACTCTGTATCTTACCCCGTGTTGTACCTGTCCTGGGAGTGTTTGATGGGCACGGTTTAGCGGGAGCTTTACTCTGTATCTAACGCCGCACTGCACCTATCCTGGGAGTATTTGATCGGGACCGTGTAGAGGGAGCTTTACTCTGTATCTAACCCCGTGCTGTACCTGTCCTGGGAATGTTTGATGGGGACAGTGTAGAGGTAGCTTTACTCTGTATCTAACCCTGTGCTGTACCTGTCCTGGGAGTGTCGATGGGGACAGTGTAGAGGGAGCTTTACTCTGTATCTAACCCCGTGCTGTACCTGTCCTGGGAGTGTTTGATGGGAACAGTGTAGAGGGAGCTTTACTCTGTATCTAACCCCGTGCTGTACCTGTCCTGGGAGTGTTTGATGAGGAGAGTGTAGAGGGAGATTTACTCTGTATCTAACCCCGTGCTGCACCTGACCTGGGAGTGTTTGATGGGGACATTGTAGAGAGAGGTTTACAGATCGACAGAGAGAGAAAAAGACAGATAGAGACAGAGAGAGAGAGAGAGACAGAGAGAGAGAGACAAAAAGAGAGAGAGAGAGAGACAGAGAGAGAGAAAGAGAGACAGAGAGAGAGAGAGACAGAACGAGTGAGAGAGAGAGAGACAGAGCGAGAGAGAGAGACAAAAAGGGTGCGAGAGAGAGAGACAGAGAGAATTACGATTTCGGAATAATTTCATGGGGAGATGTGTGATGGGGACAGTGTAGAGTGAGCTTTACTCTGTATCTAACCCCGTGCTGTACCTGTCCTGGGAGTGTTTGATGGGGAATGTGTAGAGGGCGCTTTACTCTGTATCTAACCCCGTGCTGTACCTGTCCTGGAAGTGTCGATGGGGACAGTGTAGAGGGGGCTATACTCTGTATCTAACCCCGTTCTGTACCTGTCCTGGGAGTGTTTGATGTGGACAGTGTAGAGGCAGATTTCCTCTGTATCTAACCCCGTGCTATACCTGTCCTGGGAGTGTTTGATGGGGACGGTGTAGAGGGAGCTTTACTCTGTATCTAACCCCGTGCTGTACCTGTCCTGGGATTGTTTGATGGGGACAGTATAGAGGGAGCTTTACTCTGTATCTAACCCCGTCCTGTACCTGTCCTGGGAGTGTTTGATGGGGACGGTGTAGAGGGAGATTTACTCTTTATCTTGCCCCGTGTTGTAGCTGTCCTGGGAGTGTTTGATGTGGCCGGTGTAAAGGGAGCTTTACTCTGTACCTAACCCCGTGCTGTTCCTGTCCTGGGAGTGTATGATGGGGACAGTGTAGAGGGAGCTT
Source organism: Cetorhinus maximus (assembly GCF_964194155.1). Lineage (NCBI taxonomy): Eukaryota > Metazoa > Chordata > Chondrichthyes > Lamniformes > Cetorhinidae > Cetorhinus > Cetorhinus maximus. The sequence continues at coordinate 20,898 of NW_027598460.1, forward strand.
TACTCTGTAACTAACCCCGTGTTGTACCTGTTCTGGGAGTGTTTGATGGGCACGGTGTAGAGGGGGCTTTACTCTGTATCTAACCCCGTACTGTACCTGTCCTGCGAGTGTTTGATGTGGTTGGTGTAGAGGGAGCTTTACTCTGTACCTAACCCCGTGCTGTACCTGTCCTGGGAGTGTTTGATAGCGACAGTGTAGAGGGAGCTTTAATCTGTATCTAACCCGTGCTGTACCTGTCCTGGGAGTGTTTGATAGGGACAGTGTTGAGGGAGCTTTACTCTGTATCTAACACCGTGCTGTACCTGTCCTGGGAGTGTTTGATGGGGACGGTGTAGAGGGAGATTTACTCTGTATCTATCCCCATACTGTACCTGTCCTGGGAGTGTTTGATGGGGACAGTGTAGACGGAGCTTTACTCTGTATCTAACCCCGTGCTGTACCTGTCCTGGGAGTGTTGATGGGGACAGTGTAGAGGCATCTTTACTCTGTATCGAACCCCGTTCTGTACCTGTCCTGGGAATGTTTGATGGGGACGGTGTAGAGGGAGCTTTACGCTCTATGTTACCCCGTGTTGTACCTGTCCTGGGGGTGTTTGATGGGCACGGTTTAGAGGGAGCTTTACTCTGTATCTAACGCCGCACTGTACCTATCCTGGGAGTATTTGATCGGGACCGTGTAGAGGGAGCTTTACTCTGTATCTAACCCCGTGCTGTACCTGTCCTGGGAATGTTTGATGGGGACAGTGTAGAGGTAGCTTTACTCTGTATCTAACCCTGTGCTGTACCTGTCCTGGGAGTGTCGATGGGGACAGTGTAGAGGGGGCTTTACTCTGTATCTCACCCCGGGCTGTACCTGTCCTGGGAGTGTTTGATGGGGACAGTGTAGAGGGAGATTTACTCTGTATCGAACCCCGTGCTGTACCTGAACTGGGAGTGTTTGATCGGGACATTGTAGAGAGAGGTTTACAGATAGACAGAGAGAGAAAAAGACAGATAGAGACAGAGAGAGAGAGAGAGAAAGAGAGAGAGAGACAAAAAGAGAGAGAGAGAGAGACAGAGAGAGAGAAAGAGAGACAGAGAGAGAGAGAGAGACATAAAGAGGGAGAGAGAGAGAGACAGAGCGAATTACGATTTGGGAATAATTTCATGGGGAGATGTGTGATGGGGACAGTGTAGAGGGAGCTGTACTCTGTATCTAACCTCGTGATGTACCTGTCCTGGGAGTGTTTGATGGGGACTGTGTAGAAGGAGCTTTACTCTGTATCTAACCCCGTGCTGTACCTGTCCTGGGAGTGATTGATGGGGACAGTGTAGAGGGAGCTTTACTCTGTATCTAACCCCGTTCTGTACCTGTCCTGGGAGTGTTTGATGGGGACTGTATAGAGGGAGCTTTACTCTGTATCTAACCCCGTGCTGTACCTGTCCTGGGAGTGTTTGAATGGGACAGTGTAGATGGAGATTTACTCTGTATCTAACACCGTGCTGTACCTGTGCTGGGATTGTTGATGGGGACAGTGTAGAGCGGGCTTTACTCTGTATCTAACCCCGTGCTGTACCTGTCCTGCGAGTGTTTGATGTGGCCGGTTTAGAGGGAGCTTTACTGTGTACCTAACCCCGTGCTCTTCCTGTCCTGGGAATGTTTGATGGGGACAGTGTAGAGGGAACTTTACTCTGTATCTAACCCCGTGCTGTACCTGTCCTGGGAGTGTCGATGGGGACAGTGTAGAGGGGGCTTTACTCTGTATCGAACCCCGTGCTGTACCTGTCCTGGGAGTGTTTGATGGGGACAGTGTAGAGGGAGCTTTACTCTGTATCCAAACCCGTGCTGCACCTGACCTGGGAGTGTTTGATGGGGACAGTGTAGAGGGAGCTTTACTCTGTATCTAACCCCGTGATGTACCTGTCCTGGGAGTGTTTGATGGGGACAGTGTAGAGGGAGCTTTACTCTGTATCTAACCCCGTGCTGTACCTGTCCTGGGAGTGTTTGATGGGGCGGTGTAGTGGGAGCTTTACTCTGTATCTAACCCCGTGCTGTACCTGTCCTGGGAGTGTTTGATGGGGACAGTGTACAGGGAGCTTTACTCTGTATCTAACCCCATGCAATACCTGTCCTGGGAGTGTCGATGTGGACAGTGTAGAGGGGGCTTTACTCTGTATCTAACCCCGCGCTGTACCTGTCCTGGGAGTGTTTGATGGGGACAGTGTAGAGAGAGATTTACTCTGTATCCTACCCCTTGCTGTACCTGTCCTGGGAGTGTTTGATGGGGACAGTGTAGAGGGAGATTTACTCTGTATCTAACCCCGTGCTGCACCTGACCTGGGAGTGTTTGATGGGGACGGTGTAGAGGGAGCTTTACTCTGTATCTAACCCCGTGCTGTACCTGTCCTGGGAGTGTTTGATGGGGACAGTGTAGAGGGAGCTTTACTCTGTATCTAAACCCGTGCTGCACCTGACCTGGGAGTGTTTGATGGGGACAGTGTAGAGGGAGCTTTACTCTGTATCTAACCCCGTGCTGTACCTGTCCTGGGAGTGTTTGATTGGGACGGTGTAGAGGGAGCTTTACTCTGTATCTAACCCCGTGCTGTACCTGTCCTGGGAGTGTCTGATGGGGCGGTGTAGTGGGAGCTTTACTCTGTATCTATCCCCGTGCTGTACCTGTCCTGGGAGTGTTTGATGGGGACAGTGTAGAGGGAGCTTTACTCTGTATCTAACCCCATGCAATACCTTTCCTGGGAGTGTCGATGTGGACAGTGTAGACGGGGCTTTACTCTGTATCTAACCCCGCGCTGTAGCTGTCCTGGGAGTGTTTGATGGGGACAGTGTAGAGAGAGATTTACTCTGTATCCTACCCCGTGCTGTACCTGTCCTGGGAGTGTTTGATGGGGACAGTGTAGAGGGAGATTTACTCTGTATCTAACCCCGTGCTGCACCTGACCTGGGAGTGTTTGATGGGGACGATGTAGAGGGAGCTTTACTCTGTATCTAACTCCGTGCTGTACCTGTCCTGGGAGTGTTTGATGGGGACGGTGTAGATGGAGCTTTACTCTATATCTAACCCCGTGCTGTACCTGTCCTGGGAGTGTTTGATTGGGACAGTGTAGAGGGAGATTTACTCTGTATCTAACCCCGTGCAGTACCTGTCCTGGGAGTATTTGATGGGGACAGTGTAGAGGGAGATTTACTCTGTATCTAACCCCGCGCTGTACCTGTGCTGGGAGTTTTGATGTGGACAGTGTAGAGCGGGCTTTACTCTGTATCTAACCCCGTGCTGTACCTGTCCTGCGAGTGTTTGATGGGGACAGTGTAGAGGGAGATTTTCTCTGTATCTAACCCCGTGCTGTACCTGTCCTGGGAGTGTTTGATGTGGCCGGTTTAGAGGGAGCTTTACTGTGTACCTAACCCCGTGCTGTACCTGTCCTGGGAGTGTTTGATGGGGACAGTGTAGAGGGAGCTTTACTCTGTATCTAACCCAGTGCTGTACCTGTCCTGGGAGTGTTTGATGGGGACAGTGTAGAGTGAGCTTTAGTCTGTATCTAACCCCGTGCTGTACCTGTCCTGGGAGTGTTTGATGTGGTTGGTGTAGAGGGAGCTTTACTCTGTACCTAACCCCATGCTGTACCTGTCCTGGGAGCGTTGATGGGGACAGTGTAGAGGGAGCTTTACTCTGTATCTAACCCCGTGCTGTACCTGTCCTGGGAGTGTTTGATGGGGACAGTGTAGAGGGAGCTTTACTCTGTATCTAACCCCGTGCTGTACCTGTCCTGGGAGTGTTTGATGGGGACAGTGTAGAGTGAGCTTTAGTCTGTATCTAACCCCGTGCTGTGCCTGTCCTGGGAGTGTTTGATGTGGTTGGTGTAGAGGGAGCTTTACTCTGTACCTAACCCCGTGCTGTACCTGTCCTGGGAGCGTTGATGGGGACAGTGTAGAGGGAGCTTTACTCTGTATCTAACCCCGTGCTGTACCTGTCCTGGGAGTGTTTGATTGGGACAGTGTAGAGGGAGCTTTACTCTGTATCTTACCCCGTGTTGTACCTGTCCTGGGAGGGTTTGATGGAGACAGTGTCGAGGGAGCTTTACTCTGTATCCAACCCCGTGCTGCACCTGTCCTGCGAGTGTTGATTGGGACAGTGTAGAGGGAGCTTTAATCTGTTTCTAACCCGTGCTGTACCTGTCCTGGGAGTGTTTGATAGGGACAGTGTTGAGGGAGCTTTACTCTGTATCTAACACCGTGCTGTACCTGTCCTGGGAGTGTTTGATTGGGACAGTGTAGAGGGAGCTTTACTCTGTATCTTACCCCGTGTTGTACCTGTCCTGGGAGGGTTTGATGGAGACAGTGTCGAGGGAGCTTTACTCTGTATCCAACCCCGTGCTGCACCTGTCCTGCGAGTGTTGATTGGGACAGTGTAGAGGGAGCTTTAATCTGTATCTAACCCGTGCTGTACCTGTCCTGGGAGTGTTTGATAGGGACAGTGTTGAGGGAGCTTTACTCTGTATCTAACCCCGGGCTGTACCTGTCCTGGGAGTGTTTGATGGGGACAGTGTAGAGGGAGCTTTACTCTGTATCTAACCCCGTGCTGTACCTGTCCTGGGAGTGTTTGATGGGGACAGTGTAGAGGGAGCTTTACTCTGTATCTAACCCTGTGCTGTACCTGTCCTGGGAGTGTTTGATAGCGACAGTGTAGAGGGAGCTTTAATCTGTATCTAACCCGTGCTGTACCTGTCCTGGGAGTGTTTGATAGGGACAGTGTTGAGGGAGCTTTACTCTGTATCTAACACCGTGCTGTACCTGTCCTGGGAGTGTTTGATGGGGACGGTGTAGAGGGAGATTTACTCTTTATCTATCCCCATACTGTACCTGTCCTGCGAGTGTTTGATGTGGCCGGTTTAGAGGGAGCTTTACTGTGTACCTAACCCCGTGCTCTTCCTGTCCTGGGAATGTTTGATGGGGACAGTGTAGAGGGAGCTTTACTCTGTATCTAACCCCGTGCTGTACCTGTCCTGCGAGTGTTTGATGGGGACAGTGTAGAGGGAGATTTACTCTGTATCTAACCCCGTGCTGTACCTGTCCTGGGAGTGTTTGATGTGGCCGGTTTAGAGGGAGCTTTACTGTGTACCTAACCCCGTGCTCTTCCTGTCCTGGGAATGTTTGATGGGGACAGTGTAGAGGGAGCTTTACTCTGTATCTAACCCCGTGCTGTACCTGTCCTGGGAGTGTTTGATGGGGACAGTGTAGAGGGAGCTTTACTCTGTATCTAACCCCGGGCTGTACCTGTCCTGGGAGTGTTTGATGGAGACAGTGTAGAGTGAGCTTTACTCTGTATCTAACCCCGTGCTGTACCTGTCCTGGGAGTGTTTGATGGGGACAGTGTAGAGGGAGATTTACTCTGTATCTAACCCCGTGCTGCACCTGACCTGGGAGTGTTTGATGGGGACAGTGTAGAGGGAGCTTTACTCTGTATCTAACCCCGTGCTCTACCTGTCCTGGGAGTGTTTGATTGGGACGGTGTAGCGGGAGCTTTACTCTGTATCTAACCCCGTGCTGTACCTGTCCTGGGAGTGTTTGATGGGGCGGTGTAGTGGGAGCTTTACTCTGTATCTAACCCCGTGCTGTACCTGTCCTGGGAGTGTTTGATGGGGACAGTGTAGAGGGAGCTTTACTCTGTATCTAACCCCATGCAATACCTGTCCTGGGAGTGTCGATGTGGACAGTGTAGAGGGGGCTTTACTCTGTCTCTAACCCCGCGCTGTAGCTGTCCTGGGAGTGTTTGATGGGGACAGTGTAGAGAGAGATTTACTCTGTATCCTACCCCGTGCTGTACCTGTCCTGGGAGTGTTTGATGGGGACAGTGTAGAGGGAGATTTACTCTGTATCTTACCCCGTGCTGCACCTGACCTGGGAGTGTTTGATGGGGACGATGTAGAGGGAGCTTTACTCTGTATCTAACCCCGTGCTGTACCTGTCCTGGGAGTGTTTGATGGGGACGGTGTTGATGGAGCTTTACTCTATATCTAACCCCGTGCTGTACCTGTCCTGGGAGTGTTTGATTGGGACAGTGTAGAGGGAGATTTACTCTGTATCTAACCCCGTGCTGTACCTGTCCTGGGAGTGTTTGATGGGGAAAGTGTAGAGGGAGATTTACTCTGTATCTAACCCCGCGCTGTACCTGTGCTGGGAGTGTTGATGTGGACAGTGTAGAGCGGGCTTTACTCTGTATCTAACCCCGTGCTGTTCCTGTCCTGCGAGTGTTTGATGGGGACAGTGTAGAGGGAGATTTACTCTGTATCTAACCCCGTGCTGTACCTGTCCTGGGAGTGTTTGATGTGGCCGGTTTAGAGGGAGCTTTACTGTGTACCTAACCCCGTGCTCTTCCTGTCCTGGGAATGTTTGATGGGGACAGTGTAGAGGGAGCTTTACTCTGTATCTAACCCCGTGCTGTACCTGTCCTGGGAGTGTTTGATGGGGACAGTGTAGAGGGAGCTTTACTCTGTATCTAACCCCGTGCTGTACCTGTCCTGGGAGTGTTTGATGGGGACAGTGTAGAGTGAGCTTTACTCTGTATCTAACCCCGTGCTGTACCTGTCCTGGGAGTGTTTGATGGGGACAGTGTAGTGGGAGCTTTACTCTGTATCTAACCCCGTGCTGTACCTGTCCTGGGAGTGTTTGATGCGGACAGTGTAGAGGGAGCTTTACTCTGTATCTAACCCCTTGCTGGACCTGTCCTGGGAGTGTTTGATGTGGACAGTGTACTGGGAGCCTTACTCTGTACCTAACCCCGTGCTGGACCTGTCCTGGGAGTGTTTGATGTGGACAGTGTAGAGGGAGCTTTATTCTCTATCTAACCCCTTGCAGGACCTGTCCTGGGAGTGTTTGATGGGGACAGTGTAGAGCGAGCCTTACTCTGTATCTAACCCCGTGCTGGACCTGTCCTGGGAGTGTTTGATGTGGACAGTGTAGAGGGAGCTTTACTCTGTATCTAACCCTGTGCTGGACCTGTCCTTGGAATGTTTGATGGGGACAGTGGGGGAGTCGCTGTGGGTTCAGTCGTCTGGTTAGGAAATTGAATGCTTCCTCGATGACACAATGGTTTTCTGTGTCTGTCCAGCCTTTGTTGCTGTCTGGGAATGTGGATGTGAGGTGGGAATGTGAAAGGGAGAGTGACGCTCCGGCTGAAATTCCATGAGCAATCTGAGCTGACGGAGCTCTGTCTGTGGGAACATCACCCAGGGGAGGTCGGAAACGTGGGATGTTCACATCCTGATCGGGTCACTGAACAGAATGTGTCAGCGAGAGAAAGAAAGAGAGAGAGAGAAAGAGTGACAGGGCGACAGAGAGAGAGAGAGAGAATGTGTGTCAGAGAGAGAGAGAGAGGATGAGAGGAAGAGCGACAGAGAGACTGAGCGAGAGAGTGAGAAAGAAAGAGAGAGAGAGAGAAAGAGTGACAGAGAGAGAGAGAGAGAGGGGGGGGTGAGAGGAAGAGCGACAGAGAGACTGAGCGAGAGAGAGAGAAAGAAAGAGAGAGAGTGAGAAAGAGTGACAGGGCGACAGAGAGACTGAGAGAGAGAGCGAGGGAAAGAGTGACAGAGAGAGAGAGACAGAGAGAGAGGGTGAGAGAAAGAGTGACAGAGAGACTGAGGGACAGAGAGAGAGGGTGAGAGAAAGAGTGACAGAGAGACTGAGGGACAGAGAGAGAGGGTGAGAGAAAGAGTGACAGAGAGACTGAGAGAGAGTGAGAGAGAAAGGGCGACATTGGGACTGAGAGACAGAGAGAGAGTAAGAGAAAGAAAGAGAGTGAGACAGAGAGAGTGAGAGAGAGAGGGAGAGCGAGACTGAGAGAAAGAGCCAGAGAGAGAAACAGAGATAGTGAGAGAAATCGAGAGGCAGAGAGAGAGAGGACAGAGAGTGAGAGAAAGAGAGAGAGACAGAGGGAGAGGGGGAGCGAGAGGGAGGAAGAAACAGAGAGAGGCAGAGAGTGAGAGACAGTGTGAGAGGGAGATAGCGGGAGAGAAAGAGTGAGAGAGACAGGGAGAGAGTGAGAGAGACAGGGAGAGAGTGAGAGAGACAGGGAGAGAGTGAGAGAGAGTGGCAGGGTGAAGGAGACAGAGAGCGATATACAGAGAAATAGAGAGAGACCGAGAGAGCAGGAGGGACACAGAGGGAGAGAGAAACAGTTTGAGAGACACCGTAAATGAGTGAGAGAGAGAGAGGCAGGGTAAAGAGAGACAGAGAAAGAGGTATACAGAGAAATAGAGAGAGAGAGACAGAGGAATGAGAAATAGAGTGTGAGAGACACAGAGAGAGAGAGAAACAGAGAGAGAGAGGGAGGCAGGGAGAGAGAAACAGAGAGAGAGAGAGACAGGGAGAGAGAGAAACAGAGTTTGAGAGACACAGAGAGAGAGAGGGTGGCGGGGAGAGAGAAACAGAGAGAGAGAGAGACAGGGAGAGAGAGGAACAGAGTTTGAGAGACACAGAGAGAGAGAGGGAGGCGGGGAGAGAGAAACAGAGAGAGAGAGAGACAGGGAGAGAGAGAAACAGAGTTTGAGAGACACAGAGAGAGAGAGACAGAGAGAGAGAGAGGCAGGATGAGGGAGAGAGAAACAGAGTGTGAGAGAGACAGAGAGAGAGAGAGCGGGGGAATCAGAGTGAGACCCGGAGAGAGAGAGAGAGAGAGAGAGAGTCTGACGGAGTGGGGGGGCGGGTTAGCAATAGCTGAGGAATCTGAGCTGGTAAAGTTCAGGGTTCAGCCGTTCGTGTCGGGTCACCAGCCGACACCCATTGTGAACAATGAAGTGGGAGCAGGGAGAACACAGAGCTCAGCGGTGACACACACACACAGACACACACATTGCATCTGTTCATCGCTTCAAACAGCGACACACACACACACATACACAGACACACACACTCACACACAGACACATACACAGACACACACACATACACATACACAGACACACACACGCACACATACACAGACACACACACGCACACACACATACACAGACACACACACGCACACACACATACACACGCACACACACATACACAGACACGCACACACACATACACAGACACACGCACGTGCACACACACACACACGCACATG
>NW_027598460.1:32500-40000 GCF_964194155.1 Cetorhinus maximus
GATCGTCCTGTCTAACATTCTCCTTAAAGGGACATTACACATGAGATAAAACCCTAATTCCCACATCCCTCCCCCTCGACCCAGAAACACATTTTATATTTACAAACGCAATTTTCTCCAGAGAGCAAATTATTTACAGCGGGAAGTAATTCCCAAATTCAGTCATTCTGGGGGTTTCCTGGTGTGTGAGGAATGTCTCAGCCCCACAGCCTCAGATACTTCGTCAGGGATCTCCCTTTCTGGAGGTGGTTGAACATCAGCCGCTTTGGTAGCACCAACACCTGACACGCGTGACACGCCCGACTCACCCCACACACCCCACACGCCCCACACACCACACACACCCCACACACACCCCACACACCCCACACACACGCCCCACACCCCACACACACCCCACACACACACCACACACCCCACACACCCCACACACCCCACACACCCCACACACCCCACACCCCACACACCCACACACACCCCACACACACCCCACACACCCCACACACCCCACAGACCCCACACACACCCCACACACCCCACACACCCCACACCCCACACACCACACACCCCACACACCCCACACACCCCACACCCCACACAGCCCCACACACCCACACCCCACACACCCCACACCCCACACACCCCACACACCCCACACACCCCACACCCCACACACCCCACACACACCCCACACACACCTCCCACACCACACACACCCCACACACCCCACACACTCCACACACCCCACACACCCCACACACACCACACCCCACACACACCCCACACACCCCGCACACCCCACACACACCCCACACACCCCACACACACCCCACACACACCTCCCACACCACACACACCCCACACACCCCACACACTCCACACACCCCACACACCCCACACACACCACACCCCACACACACCCCACACACCCCGCACACCCCACACACACCCCACACACCCCACACACCCCACACACCCCACACACCCCACACACCCCACACACACCACACACCCCACACACCCCACACACACCCCACACCCCACACACCCCACACACCCCACACACCCCACACACACCACACACACCACACACCCCACACACACCCCACACACACCCCACACACCCCACACCCATTGACAATCCCATTGACCAGCACTTGGCCCCATAGCCTTGAATGTTGAGGAGGTGCTAAGTGCTCATCCAGGTACTTTTTTAAAGGATGTGAGGCTAACCCGCCTCCACCACCCTCCCAGGCAGCGCATTCCAAACCCTCACCACCCTCTGGGTTAAAAAGTTTTTCCTCAGATCACCCCCCCTAAACCTCCTGCCCCTCACTTTGAACTTATGAAGTTGATCATTCGGGGAGGCAGAGGCAGTAATAGACAGGAGTTTCAGGGGGACAGTCACCCCTAAAAGTCAGGAGGCAGGCAGCTGGGTGAATGTCAGGAGAGGGAAGGGGAATAGACAGAAAGAGCAGAGCACCCCTGTGGCCGTTCCCATCAACAATAGGTACACCGTTTTGGATACTGTTGGTGGGGACGACCTACCAGGGACAAGTTGTAGTGGTCGCGTCTCTGGCACAGAGACTGGACACTCAGCTCAGAAAGGAGGGAGGGAATAGAGGAGAGCAGTAGTGAAAGGGGATTCAATAGTTAGGGGGACAGATAGGAGATTCTGTGGGAGAGATCGAGAATCCCGGATGGTCTGTTGCCTCCCTGGTGCCAGGGTCCACGATATCTCGGATCGAGTTCTCAGTATTCTCAGGAGGGAGGGTGAGCAGCCAGATGTCGTGGTCCATGTAGGGACCAATGACGTGCATAGGAAGCAGGAGGAGGTCCTGCAAAGAGAGTTTAGGGAGTTAGGTGCAAAGTTGAAGGACAGGACCTCCAGGGTTGCGATCTCAGGAGTGCTACCCGTGCCACGTGCTAGTGAGGCTATAAATAGGAGGATAATGCAGCTAAATACGTGGCTAAGGAGATGGTGCAGGAGGGAGGGTTTCATGTTTCTGGACAATTGGGCTCTGTTCCAGGGAAGGTGGGACCTGTTCCAACGGGACGGTGTGCACCTGAACTGGAGGGGGACTAACATCCTTGCGGGTAGGTTTGCTAGTGCTACTCCGGGGCGTTTAAACTAGATTTGCAGGGGGAGAGGAACCAGAGTGTTAGAGCAGATAGTGAGGTGGAGGAGGATAAAGGTCAAGTGAGGAATGCATGTATAGACAGAAATCAAGGGTCCGTACGTGATAGAAATGTTCTCAGGTGCATCTATTTCAATGCAAGGAGTATTGTCGGAAAGGCAGATGAGCTTAGGGCGTGGATTGGCACGTGGGATTACGACATTATTGTTATTAGTGAGACTTGGTTGCAGGAGAGGCAGGATTGGCAGCTCAATGTTCCGGGGTTCCATTGTTTCAGACGTGATAGAGGGGGAGGGGTGAAAGGGGGAGGAGTGGCATTACTAGTCAGGGAAAATATCACAGCTGTGCGGAGACAGGACAGCCCGGAGTGCTCGTCTACAGAGGCCATATGGGTGGAGCTGAGGAACGGGAAAGGTGTGACCACACTAATAGGGTTGTATTATAGACCGCCCAATAGTCAGAGAGAATTGGAGGAGCAAATCTGTAGCGAGATAGCAGACCGGTGTAAGAAACAGAAAGTTGTGATAGTCGGAGATTTTAACTTTCCACATATTGACTGGGACTCCCATACTGTAAAAAGGCCGGATGGCTTGGAGTTTGTCAAATGTGTTCAGGGAAGTTTTCTAAATCAATATATAGAGGTACCAATGAGAGAGGATGCAATACTTGATCTCCTATTAGGGAACCAGACAGGTCAGGTGACAGAAGTATGTGTAGGCGAACATTATGGGTCCAGTGACCACAATGTCATTAGTTTTAAGCTAATTATGGATAAGGATAGGTCCGGTCCTCGAGATGAGATTCTAAATTGGAGAAAGGCCAATTTTGTGGAAATGAGAAAGGATCTAGGAAGAGTGGATTGGCATTGGCTTGCTGCATTGTTCCAGTGAAGCTCAATGCAAACTGGAGGAACAGCACCTCATCTTCCGACTAGGCACTTTACAGCCTTCCAGGCTGAATATTGAATTCAACAACTTTAGATCTTAAACTCTCCCTCCCCCCATCCCCACCCCGTTTCTCCCCCCTCCCTTTTTTTCCCAATAATTTATATACATTCCTCTTTTCCCACCTATTTCCATTATTTTTAAATCTAAAACTAAAACTTTGTTAGTCTTTCCACCCCACCCCCACTAGAGCTGTACCTTGAGTATCCTGTCTTCCATTCTTAATTAGCACTTTTATTAGACAATATCACCACCTTCAACACCTCTTTGATCCTTTTGTCTGTGACATCTTTTGATTATCTTCTCCTATCACTGCTTGCTTGTCCCTACAACCACCCCACCCTCAACTTCTCTCCCCCCGCCCCCCACCTTAGACCAGCTTATATTTCACCTCTCTCCTAACTATACTTCAGTTCTGCCAAAGGGTCATGAGGACTCGAAACGTCAACTGTTTTCTTCTCCGCCGATGCTGCCAGACCTGCTGAGTTTTTCCAGGTAATTCTGTTTTTGTTTTGGATTGGCATAAGTTGTTTTCTGGCAAGGATGTGTTTAGTAAGTGGAAGGCATTCAAAGGCGAAATTTTGAGAGTGCAGAGTTTGCATGTCCCTGTCAGGATTAAAGGCAAAGTTAACAGGCATAGGGAACCTTGGTTTTCAAGAGATATTGGCGATCTGGTTAAGAAGAAGAGAGAGGTATATAGCAGGTCTAGGCAACATGGAGCAAATGAGGTACTTGTAGAGTATAGAAAATGTAAGAAAATACTAAAGAAGGAAATCAGGAAGGCAAAAAGAAGACATGAGGTTGCTTTGGCAGATAATGTGAAGGTAAACCCGAAGGGTGTCTACAAGTGTATTAAGAGTAAAAGGATAGTAAGGGACACAATTGGTCCCCTTGAAGATCAGAGTGGTCGTCTATGTGTGGAGCCTCACGAGATGGGGGAGATCTTAAACAGTTTTTTTGCATCAGTATTTACTCAGGAAACTGGCATAGTGTATAAGGAAGGAAGGGAAACAAGCAGTAGTTTCATGGAACATATAGAGATTAAAGAGGAGGAGGTGCTTGCTGCCTTACAGCGAATAAAGGTAGATACATCCCCCGGGCCTGACATGATATTCCCTCGGACCTTGAGGGAGACTAGTGTAGAAATTGCAGGGGCCCTGGCAGAAATATTTAAAATGTCCTTAGCCACGGGTGAGGTGCCGGAGGATTGGAGGGTAGCTCATGTTATTCTGTTGTTTAAAAAAGGCTCCAAAAGTAAACCAGGTAATCACAGGCCAGTGAGCCTGACGTCAGTAATAGGTAAATTATTGGAAGGTGTTCTGAGAGATCGGATGTATAATTATTTGGACAGCCAAGGGCTGATTAAGGATAGTCAGCATGGCTTTGTGCCTGGTAGGTCCTGTTTAACGAACCTTGTAGAGTTTTTCGAGGAGGTTACCAAGAAAGTAGATGAAGGAAAGGCTGTGGATGTTGTCTACATGGACTTTAGTAAGGCCTTTGACAAGGTCCCACATGGGAGGTTAGTTCAGACACTTGGTATCCATGGAGAGGTTGTAAACTGGATTCGAAATTGGCTGTGTGGGAGAAGACAGAGATTGGTAGTGGATGATTGCTTCTCAGACTGGAGGTCTGTGACTAGTGGTGTGCCTCAGGGATCTGTGCTGGGACCATTGTTGTTTGTTGTCTATATCAATGATTTGGATGATAATGTGGTGAATTGGATCAGCAAGTTTGCTGATGTCACTAAGATTGGAGGCGTTGTGGACAGCGAGGAAGGCTTTCAAAGCTGGCAGAGAGATCTGGACCAACTGGAAAAATGGGCCAGGAAATGGCAGATGGAATTTAATGCGGAAAAGTGTGAGGTGTTACATTTTGGAAGGACAAACCAAGGTAGGACATACACAGTAAATGGTAGGGCACTGAGGAGTGCGGAGGAACAAAGGGATCTGAGAGTTCAGGTACATAATTCCCTGAAAGTGGCATCACAGGTAGACAAAGTTGTAAGGAAAGCTTTTGGCACACTGGCCTTCATAAATCAAAGTATTAAGTATAGGAGTTGGGATGTTATGGTGAGGTTGTATAAGACATTGGTGAGGTCAACTTTGGAGTATTGTGTGCAGTTCTGGTCGCCTAACTACAGGAAGGATATCAGTAAGATTGAGAGAGTGCAGAGAAGATTTACTAGGATGTTGCCGGGTCTTAAGGAGTTCAGTTACAGGGAAAGATTAAACAGGTTAGGACTTTATTCCTTGGAGCGTAGAAGAATGAGGGGAGATTTGATAGAAGTTTACAAAATTATGAGGGGTATAGACAGAGTAAATGCGAGTAGGCTTTTTCCACTTAGATTAGGAGAGATAAACACGAGAGGACATGGCTTTAGGGTGAAAGGGGAAAGATTTAGGGGGAACATTAGGAGGAACTTCTTCACTCAGAGAGTGGTGAGAGTGTGGAACGAGCTACCATCTGACGTGGTAAATGTGGGCTCACTCTTAAGTTTTAAGAATAAATTGGATAGATACATGGATGGGAGAGGTCTGGAGGGTTATAGACTGGGTGCAGGTCAATGGGACTAGCGGAATAATATTTCGGCACAGACTAGAAGGGCCGAATGGCCTGTTTTCTGTGCTGTAGTGGTCTATGGTTCTATGGTTCTATGTCCCCCTCCTGACTGACCCTTCAACTAAGGGGAACAGCTGCTCCCTATCCACCCCTGTCCATGCCCCTCATAATCTTGTACTACTCGATCAGGTCGCCCCTCATTCTTCTCTGCTCCAACGAAAACAACTCAAGTCTATCCAACCTCTCTTCATAACTTACACGTTTCATCCCAGGCAACATCCTGGTGAATCTCCTCTGCACCCCCTCCAGTGCAATCACATCCTTCCTATAATGTGGCGACCAGAACTGCGCACAGTACTCCAGCTGTGGCCTCACCAAGGGTCTATACAACTCCCAACATGACCTCGCTACTCTTGTAATCTATGCCTCGATTGATAAAGGCAAGTGTCCCCTATGCCATTTTCACCACCCCACTAACATGCCCCTCGTTCTTCATTCTGTTTGGAGAGGGGCTGAATTCTCCCCGTTTCTCTTTTCCAGAGGTGCAACCTCTGGCCTGAGGGTCACCACTATCCAGCTCTACTTGTCCCACCCCCCTTAAACCAGCTTATATTTCACCTCTCTTCTATTTTTCCTTAGTTCTGTTGAAGGGTCATTCGGACTCGAAACGTTAACTGTGTTCCTCTCTGCAGATGCTGTCAGACCTGCTGAGTTTTTCCAGGTATTTTTGTTTTTCTTTTGGATTTCCAGCATCCGCAGTTTTTTGCTTTTATATTTATGCTTTGATCAGGGATAGTCAGCATGGCTTTGTCAGAGGGAGGTCATGCCTAACAAATTTGATTGAATTTTTTGAGGAGGTGACCAGGTGTGTAGATGAGGGTAGTGGAGTTGATGTAGTTTATATGGATTTCAGCAAAGCCTTTGACAGGGTCCCACATGGGTGACTTATAAAGAAGGCAAATGCACATGGGATACAGGATAATTTGATAAGGTGGATTCAAAATTGGCTTAGTTGTAGGAGACAGAGGGTGATGACAGAAGGATGCTTTAGTGACTGGAAGCCAGTGTCCAGTGGCGTACCACAGGGATCTGTACTGGGTCCCCTATTATTCATCATTTATATAAATGACATAGATGACTATGTAGGGGATAGGATTAGTAAGTTTGTGGATGACACAAAGATTGGCCGGGTGGTTAACAGTGAAGTTGAGTGTCTTGGGCTACAGGAAGATATAGACGGGATGGTCAAATGGGCAGATAAGTGGCAGATGGAATTTAACCCTGAAAAGTGTGAGGTGATACACTTTGGAAGGAGCAATTTGACAAGGAAGTATTCAATGAACGGCATGACACTAGGAAGTTCTGAGGAACAAAGGGACCTTGGCGTGTGTGTGTCCATAGATCTCTGAAGGCGGAGGGGCATGTTAGTGGGGTGGTGAAAAAGGCATATGGGACACTTGCCTTTATCAATTGGGGCATAGATTACAAAAGTAGGGAGATCATGTTGGAGTTGTATAGAACCTTGGTGAGGCCACAGCTGGAGTACTGTGTGCAGTTCTGGTCGCCACATTATAGGAAGGATGTGATTGCACTGGAAGGGGTGCAGAGGAGATTCACCAGGATGTTGCCTGGGATGAAACATTTAAGTTATGAAGAGAGGTTGGATAGACTTGGGTTGTTTTCGTTGGAGCAGAGAAGACTGAGGGGCGACCTGATCGAGGTGTACAAGATTATGAGGGGCATGGACAGGGTGGATAGGGAGCAGCTGTTCCCCTTAGTTGAAGGGTCAGTCACGAGGGGGACATAAGTTCAAGGTGAGGGGCAGGGGGTTTAGGGGGGGATGTGAGGAAAAACTTTTT